>NC_047105.1:108567288-108867288 GCF_902500255.1 Thalassophryne amazonica
ATTGACATCAGAACTGGCCAAGACTCTGTGGGGTGTGAAAGGCTAACAAGCGCATAACTTGCTATTAGGGCCAGGTTTTGTTGATCTGCTGATATCTTTATAACGTTGATTTCATTGTTCTGAGCCATTCTCCAAACATGATGCCTGGCATTCACACCAGAAAAGTTCAGTCTTTGTCTCATCAGACAAGAGAATTTTGTTTCTCGTGGTCTGAGAGTCCTTCAGGTGCCTTTTGACAAACCTCAGGGGGGCTGCCATGGACCACTCTATGATAGAGGCCTGATTGGTGGATTGCTGCAGAGATGGTTGCCCTTCTAGAGGGAGCTCTGACAGAGTGACCATCGGGTTCTTGGTCGCCTTCTCCCCCAATTACTTAGTTTAGACGGCCAGCCAGCTCTCGGAAGAGTCCTGGTGGATCCAAACTTTTTTCCCATTTATGGATGATAGAGGCCACTATGCACAGGTGGACTCAAAGCTGTAGAAACTTCTCAAGGATGATCAGTGGAAACAGGATGCTCCTGAGCTCAATTTTGAGCTACATGGCAAAGGCTGTGAATTCTTAACGTGTTAACAAGGAGGTAATGGTCTTGTGGTTAAGCATTGTTATACAGACCAGAGGATCCTGTGTTCAAACCCCAGCCTGACTGGAAAATCACTAAGGGCCCTTGGGCAAGGTCCTTAATATCAGAGTTGCTCCCGATGTGTAGAGAGCGCCTTGCATGGCAGCACCCTGACACGTGCGTGTGTGTGTGCGCGTGCGCACAGAGTGTCTGATGCAGATGGAAAAGCACTATATAAATGCAGTCTATTTACCATTTACGTGTGACTGCTTAGTTTTTCTGTCTTTTTTTTCCATTTTTTTAAAAATAAATTTTCAAAAATCTAAAAAAAAACAAACCTTTTTTCACATTGTCATTATGGGGTTCTGTATGTAGAATTTTGAGGGTGGGGGAAAAATGAATTTCATCCATTTCGGAAAAAGGCTGTAACATAAAATGTGGAAAAAATAAAGCGCTGTGAATACTTTCCAGATGCACCGTATAAGGCCTCTAGTGTCTTTATGATTACCTGATTTTAAACTACATTTCTCCATAGCTCTGAATAGGACTTTCCATCTAATGGAGTTGAATACCTTTTCTGCATCTAAGCTAACCAGCATGGCCTGAATTTTATTTAGATTTATGTATCTTACTTGTAAACATCTAACACAACCCCTGGCAAAAATTATGGAATCACCGGCCTCGGAGGATGTTCATTCAGTTGTTTAATTTTGTAGAAAAAAAAGCAGATCACAGACATGACACAAAACTAAAGTCATTTCAAATGGCAACTTTCTGGCTTTAAGAAACACTATAAGAAATCAAGAAAAAAAGATTGTGGCCGTCAGTAACGGTTACTTTTTTAGACCAAGCAGAGGAAAAAAATATGGAATCACTCAATTCTGAGGAAAAAATTATGGAATCACCCTGTAAATTTTCATCCCCAAAACTAACACCTGCATCATATCAGATCTGCTTGTTAGTCTGCATCTAAAAAGGAGTGAACACACCTTGGAGAGCTGTTGCACCAAGTGGACTGACATGAATCATGGCTCCAACACGAGAGATGTCAATTGAAACAAAGGAGAGGATTATCAAACTCTTAAGAGAGTAAATCATCACGCAATGTTGCAAAAGATGTTGGTTGTTCACAGTCAGCTGTGTCTAAACTCTGGACCAAATACAAACAACATGGGAAGGTTGTTAAAGGCAAACATACTGGTAGACCAAGGAAGACATCAAAGCGTCAAGACAGAAAACTTAAAGCAATATGTCTCAAAAATCGCAAAATGTACAACAAAACAAATGAGGAACGAATGGGAGGAAACTGGAGTCAACGTCTGTGACCGAACTGTAAGAAACCGCCTAAAGGAAATGGGATTTACATACAGAAAAGCTAAACGAAAGGCATCATTAACACCTAAACAGAAAAAAACAAGGTTACAATGGGCTAAGGAAAAGCAATTGTGGACTGTGGATGACTGGATGAAAGTCATATTCAGTGATGAATCTCGAATCTGCACTGGGCAAGGTGATGATGCTGGAACTTTTTGTTTGGTGCCTTTCCAATGAGATTTATAAAGATGACTGCCTGAAGAGAACATGTACATTTCCACAGTCATTGATGATATGGGGCTGCATGTCAGGTAAAGGCACTGGGGAGATGGCTGTCATTACATCATCAATAAATGCACAAGTTTATGTTGATATTTTGGACAATTGAAAGGATGTTTGGGGATGATGAAATCATTTTTCAAGATGATAATGCATCTTGCCATAGAGCAAAAACTGCAAAAACATTCCTTGCAAAAAGACACATAGGGTCAATGTTAATGAGCAGATCTGATTTGATGCAGGTGTTAATTTGGGGGATGAAAATTTACAGGGTGATTCCATAATTTTTTCCTCAGAATTGAGTGATTCCATATTTTTTTTCCTCTGCTTGGTCTAAAAAAGTAACCGTTACTGACTGCCACAATCTTTTTTTCTTGATTTCTTATAGTGTTTCTTAAAGCCAGAAAGTTGCCATTTGAAATGACTTTAGTTTTGTGTCATGTCTGTGATCTGCTTTTTTTCTACAAAATTAAACAACTGAATGAACATCCTCTGAGGCCGGTGATTCCATAATTTTTGCCAGGGGTTGTATTATCATGTGTTTGACATGATGGAATGAAACCTGTTTGATCAATATTAATTATTTTGGGCAAGTTTTTTTTTTTCACAATAATTGAAGTAAACAATTTATAGTCCACATAAACACACTATTTTGTCTGTAATTTGCACAGTTTGATTTATCTTTACTTCCTTTAAGGCCCGGTCACACGGCATACAACAATTCCTGAACGAAGGGAAAAAGTAAAAAAGTCACAAATTGTTGAGAAAAGGTGGACGAACGAGCTTTATCACTGAATAGCCTGTGAATCAAGAACACAAAAGGGGCAAAAGAGGGACAAAACAAAACCTAAGGGAACGTTGATCACAATGCTTTTAACGAAACACACCTGGAGCCACTGCTAGAGTAGTGTGTGTCTGCATCCCTGAGTTCCCGGACTTGGTGCTGGGACGGAGCTCAGCTGCAAACAGAATTGTATGAGTTGACCCACTGTGGAGATCTGTGTGCACGTTGGTGTATCCACCCCCTCTGGTTCCTCGTCCAGAACAAAAGAAGGATCACATCCTTCATCAGAATCCTCACTGTCTGGTTGAGTCTCTGATGACACGCTGCATGCTCAATCTTGCTCCAATTTATAAAAAAAATAAATAATAATAATACTGAAGCGCTAAACATTCATAAGATGCCTCATTTTTGCAAAAAAAAAAAAAAAAAACACCACCACACGTGCGAAATACGCCACCAAAATACACTGCAAGCATGCCAAATATTTCTCACATCTCTCAAATTCCAAAACTCTAATCGCTGTCTGTACACCCAAAATACGTGCGTACGAGACAAGTAGAGATAGCTAGTGCTGTGTCTTTCTTTGCATTTTTTTGGAAACCCTACTGTTTCTGATGCACGCACAGGCGCTGTGTATGTGGATCAGACACACGCACGCATGCACTTCATCTTCTCTCCATCTTATCACACTGGGTTAAACGAGGCTGATCGCATTCCTGCAAAGCCTCCTACTGCGAACAAATACACAGCCATCAATGATCGTGTCGGGCATCAGCAGCTCCATGGAAACAAACTAGGCTGATCGTGCTCCTGCAAAGTCCTCCCACTGCGAACAAATATGCAGTGATCAAGGATCACTTCCTTAAAACTTTTGAACTGTCAGATTAGGGCTGAAATGATAGCCAAGTAATTCGATTATAAAAAATGTTCAAGGCAAATTCTGTGCCTCGAAGCTTCGTTTAACATTGTAGTTCATATGCCAGGCCTGTGTGTGGCGCTGTAATGTCCCCAGGAAAAACAAACAGAAGAAGACTAGCGCAAGCGCTAATCAAATTAGCACAAAAACTACAGCTTTCCAACGCGTCAAACAGAGTGAAATAAAGCCTTTTAGGAAAAAGACAGTCTATGCTGATCATCTGAAATAGCTTACTGTGCATTTAAAGCAAAGCAGTGTGTTTTGTTTGTTTGTTTGTTTGTTTTTTAAAACACAGTTTTGTCTGCTGGCCGCTCTACGCGCGGTGGCCGGCTGCTGCCTCTCTCTGCCCGGTGTGAGCAGCTCAGCACTGCCCTCACACAGCTCCGTCCCGGCCACAGACAGTCTCTGGAAGAAGTCCACTCTTTCTTCTGTGTTTTGATTAGACTCGCAATGAGTGTTTCGCTTTTTAATTTTCGCTTTTTTGGGCAACACACAATGCTCCACAAACACGGGAACTCAAATAATAATAATAACAATAAAAAAACAGTGACTGTGAGGCTGCATGTTCAGCCTCCAGCTGAAAATGAAATGCATTGGGTGAATCACAGAGTGTTAAAAAAAATTCATGCAGGGACCCAGTCCACCACCTTAATAAATAAATAAAAATGGTTAAATTTTACAAGTTGGGGAAAACGAAAAACAGAAAGCCACAACCCATCGCCATTTCAGCAAAATGTCAAGACTTTTGCCGAGCTCCTGACACCAGGAAAGATGCAAAACTTTATGTGAAAAACAACAAAGATGTGAAAAAATAAATAATTACCCAGGAACATAGAAAGGGATACACTAAATTTGACAATCTCCGTGATGATGCAGTGACATTGTGCCATTACTTAGGGAGAGCCCTGGACTGTTAATGTTTTAAAACGCAGAAGTACTTTTTATCCGATTACTCGATTAATCGCCAGAATAATCGATAGAATACTCGATTACTAAAATAATCGATAGCTGCAGCCCTATGTCAGAGGCTGAAAGGGCCAGCAGGCTCTTCTCTCTGCATGGGCTGGAAGACAGCAAGCCTTTCAGAGTTCATGGACAGAATGCTGCAGCTCCGGCCGGACTTTTTATGCAGCAACTTTCTCGTCGGGTGTGTGCAGCGCTGGAATAAGACCACGATCACAGACTGCCATGTGCTGGTGGAGAGGCCAACAAATTCTTCCTGGCTGGCCAGCACCACTGCTTGACCGCATCAGCACTCGCCACATCACACGCAGCGGCAGAAGCCCCACACCACACACACCAGCTCCGCCGCAAAGGAGCTGCAAGTCTCCTTAACAGCAGCGCTCACAAACCGGCTTCTGTACTGTGTGACAGCATTCAGCTGGTCAGATGAAGTCAAACAAAAAACTAAGCAAACTTGTGAAGAACGACAGCAGAACAAAATACGGAGGAATTGAGGTTTTCGGTGGCATTCGTTCAAAATTTTCAGCAGTTTAAAAATCCTGACGTGGCGCCAGCTGCAGGAACGAAACTGCGCGAAGGTTAAATGATGCCAACGAAAGTTTAGATTCCTTGCTTTGTTGCCGATCGTTAAGTGTTGTGTGAATGGGCTTTTAGGGATAACTCATATAATTGCTGCTTTACATGATGCTGGGGTTTCCCCATTGGTCAGAACCCAATTAAAATTCCTTAACAAAATAGGTGTCAAACCCTCCCTCAGACTTTTGTACCACTCTGACCTGAATCCGTCTGCTCCTGAGGATTTATTAGCTTTCAATCTGGCAATAGCTGAATGAATTTCTTCTTTCGTTATTTGTGAGATTAGCTTTATTTTCTTTTACTGCAAGTTTTGGTAAGTTTAAAGATCTGAGTAACGTCTCATTTCTTAGTCAGTACTTAGACTGACTTATGAGCATAATTTTTCATAGTGTGCTTCAAAACCATTTTTAATCTCTTCAGTTTAATTATGTGTTGGTTTTAGGATCTGTTATCTGGTAAATTGTTTTCTTGTTGTCTTCGTTTGTATGCTAATAATTTTGAATATTTGCGCCCCCTTAATATTTTTGTTTCTTCTTCTTTTGAATTTCTTGTGTTTGTAGCTCTTCAAGCTGGTTCTTTTTAATTTATATTTTAATCTTTGGGTCTATTATGTTCAAATTTTAAGGTCATCCTCAATGGTCCTTGAGCTTTTCTTCTTTGTTTCTTGGGAAAGCATGCTACTGCAATTAGCTTCCCTCTCATTCCCACTTCACAGGTGTCCCAGAGCACATTATTGTTGTATTTTAAGTAATTTTGAATTTCTTTTCCAAACTGTTCAGATTTTTTTTTTATTGGTATACTAGGATTTAATTTCCAATGTGTAAACTTCCTTCTTGTATTTTTTAATGACAGATGTAATGACAGTTTTGTACACTGCTCCTATCAAAAAAATAGTACATTCTTGTTTGTTAGGTGTGGGGATGAATAGAAAGTATAGTCTCTTACGGGGGGATTTAAGTCTCTCTGGATGTCAGTCACTCCTCTTCCTGATAATAGTGAGTAAATTTTCTTTATTATTTTTGGAGGGTGGGCTATTTTTGTCTGCAATGAATCAAGATTCGAGCTAAGGGTGATATTAAAATCACCTCCACACACTAGAGTCCCTTGTGCTTCCATTGAAAATCTGTCAACAACATGTATATAAGAGCTTGGTTCTGAAGTTGGAGGAATACATTATAAAAGGTGAACAGATTCCCATCAGCTTTTCCTTGTATCAGTATGACTCTACCTTATCTTTGATATTAGATATGTGCTCATAAACAGTGAGGAAAATAAGTATTTGAACACCCTGCGATTTGGACATTCTCCCACTTAGAAATCATGGAGGGGTCTGAAATTTTCATTTTAGGTGCATGTCCACTGTGAGAGACATAATCTTAAAAAAAAAAAAAAAAAAAAAAAAAAAAAAAAAAAAAAATACGGAAATCACAATGTATGTTTTTTTTTTTATTATTATTTATTTATTTGTATGTTACTGCTGCAAATAAGTATTTCAACACCTGTGAAAATCAGTTAATATTTGGTACAGTAGCCTTTGTTTGTAATTACAGAGGTCAAACGTTTCCTTTAGTTTTTCACCAGGTTTGCACACACTGTAGCAGGGATTTTGGCCCATTCCTCCACACAGATCTTCTCTAGATCAGTCACGTTACTGGGCTGTCGCTGAGAAACAGAGTTTGAGCTCCCTCCAAAGATTTTTCTATTGGGTTTAGGTCTGGAGACTGGCTAGGCCACTCCAGAACCTTGATATGCTTCTTACGGAGCCACTCCTTGGTTATCCTGGCTGTGTACTGAGGGAAGGAGGTTGTTCCCCAAAATCTCACAATACATGGCCCTGGTCATCCTATCCTTAATACAGTGCAGTCGTCCTGTCCCACGTGCAGAAAAACACCCCAAAGCATGACGCTTCCACCCGCATGCTTCATAGTAGGGATGGTGTTTTTGGGATGGTACTCAGCATTCTTCTTCCTCCAAACACGGTGAGTGGAATTAAGACCAAAAAGTTCTATTTTGGTCTCATCTGACCACGTAACTTTCTCCCATGATTCCTCTGGATCATCCAAATAGTCATGGGCAAACTTAAGACGGGCCTGGACGTGTGCTGATTTAAGCAGGGGAACCTTACGTGCCATGCATGATTTTAACCCATGACGTCTTAGTGTATTACCCACAGTAACCTTAGAAACAGTGGTGCCAGCTCTCTTCAGGTCATTGACCAGCTCCTCCCGTGCAGTTCTAGGATGATTCCTCACCTTTCTTAGGATCATTGATACGCCACGAGGTGGGATCTTACATGGAGCCCCAGTCTGAGGGAGTTTGACAGTCATGTTTAGCTTCTTCCATTTTCTAATAATTGCTCCAACAGTTGATCTTTTTTCACCAAGCTGCTTGGCAATTACCCCATAGCCCTTTCCAGCTTTGTGGAGGTCTACAATTTTGTCTCTGGTGTCTTTGGACAGCTCTTTGGTCTTAGCCATGTTAGTAGTTGGAGTCTTACTGATTGTGTGGGGTGGACAGGTGTCTTTATGCAGCTAACAACCTCAAATAGGTGCTTCTAATTTGGAATAATAAGTGGAGTGGAGGTGGACTTTTTAGAGGCGGACTAACAGGTCTTTGAGGGCCAGAATGTCTGCTGATTGGCAGGTGTTGAAATACTTATTTGCAGCAGTAACGTGCAAATAAATTTATAAAATAATAATAATAAAAAAAAATCATACATTGTGATTTCCGGATTTTTTTTTTTTTTTTGATTGTCTCTCACAGTGGACATGCACCTAAGATGAAAATTTAAGACCCCTCCATGATTTCTAAGTGGGAGAACTTGCAAAATCGCAGGGTGTTCAAATACTTACTTTCCTCACTGTAGCGCGATAATCCTCTAGTATGTTTCACTCTGTTTAAGGAAGATAAAACATATTCAAATCCAGTTACATTTGTTCCACAAATCTGAGTGGTTAATCGTGTTGAGATTTCAGATTATAAAATATCGAGTAGACGGTGGCAAAATATTCGACAGTTTCATATTTGATTTGTCACTCCGCGCCCTGACTGCATGGCTGCCTGGGTTGGGGCCATCATCTGAGACCAACAAAAACTAGTGCAGCGACAACGATGCCGAAATGCGTGGATTTAATGGATTTAACTGGATTGATTGATTTTAGATTTAACTCGGTGCAGCTGGCGAGATGGAGAAATCTGTGCGTCTGCTCACAGAATTTTAAGTTTGGCGTGAACACACTGTTGCTACGGTAAGCTTTGACGAGCCGACCACACCCTTTCACAACGATTCGCTGATCGAATTACTGACAGAAAAATAAACCGTGCAAATGATGGAATTGGATTAGAATGGGAATAACCCTGTTGTGTCTGATTTGCGGACGTTCGTGCTGGATTATGGTCGCAGATCTGTTTTACTCAATTTGCGACTGTAAAATCCAGAGTGAATGTCCGCAAATCATCACACACAATAGGGTTATTCCCCAATTTAAATCTTTCTTTGGCGTTTTCCATGTTCAGTTTCCATCAAGTGAATTTCTTGCAGAAAAGCAATATCTGTTCTCTTTTTTTAATTTATTAAGGATTTTGTTCTGTTTGACTGGGCTGCAAAGCCTTTGGACGTTTAAAGAAATTATATTAATCATATGATATGACATACATACACCTCTACATAAACTGTATCACAGCCAAAGCAAATGCAAATTTCCCTTGTTGGAAAAAACAATCAAATTGCCCCAATTTTTGTATATAGAACAATAACCAACTTTCACACAACACCAACACCAACAAAAAAAGGGATCCTGTAATGGAGGGACCCATGTCCCTCTAAGCTCACTGTTGATTGATGGAGGTGAAAAAAAACCCTTTTGGTTGGTTGGGACTCCCCCTAGTGGTGGAGTGATCCTGCTGGTGCACTCCTTTAACACTAAGGAGTTCAACTCTGTTGTTCTGTTCAGTCAGTGATTTACAGTATTTTTGGAATACATAACAGCCTGGTGACAAAACATTTTTTACTTTTGTAGTATTCATGACTGACTCTGTTTATATGTTGTAGCTCCCAGCTGGTCTGCTCCTGGAAAGAGATAAACGGGCCAAGTGGAATGGCATCCCTACGCTGCTGCAGAAGATCTACGAGAGCAGCCACCCTAACAGTGACCTCGCCTATGCTCACAGCCTTCTGAAGGTGCTCATATAAGTCCTGTGATTACCACAATATCAAATAACTCAAATATTTTTGCTAACAGACTCCTAATTAGTGAGATAGGCGGTAACAAACTTTTGACTAATTAGCTTGTAGTTGCGAATTCAAATAGCTATAACCCAGAAAATATAGCGTCTACAGAGTTGGTTCTGGTGTCATTTTAAAGGTCTTGCCTATCTCTACAAGTCTGTGTTGAAACCATTCTTCTGAAATCCACCACAAAAATGTTGTAACCAATTACAAACGTCAAATGCAAATTCCAAAAAAGGATGCTCTTCAATTTTTTTCAAATTTCTACTAGAGGTACCTTACGGTGTATTAATTCATCTATGAAAGTTTTGTGATGGGCACTCGTAACAGTTTTAGAGCAGTGAGTAATAATATATTGCATATCTACTTGAAAATTAGCACTCCCGTATGTATTTGATATGTACTATGTACTCTCATACACGCTCATACTGGGTTAATGCTGAGTAATTACTAAATTCAGCAAAGATAGTTTCATGGGTCACCACCTAATCACTACTGTTGCTGCAGCTAGACAGGAAGATTCCATGAAGGTGAACAGCATGTTAGTGCTATCTTAAGCTGGGTTTACACTATGCGGGTTTTGGCCCTTTTTGAGCCGATTTTTCACTTGTGCGAGAATTTTTTTGGATCGCGCCAAGTTTCAGCTTAATTGTGCGTCCTGCATCGTGTAGTATACATGGAGTAACAAGCTACGTTTAACCTCTCACAATCACCTCCCCATCGATAATCGTATGGTCGGATAATATTCTGGTCGGCTCTCCTGAGGTTATCCATCCACGAGCACTGTGCATGTGCAAACACTGATGCGGAATTGGAGAGAGCAAAAACAGTGATCATCTCTTTGGGAGAGCAGTGTCTGTTTCTTTTTCCCTCCTTATTCTTCAACTCATGTAAAGTCTAGTGTTTTGTTTTTTTTTGTTTTTTTACACTTTGATGTCGCCCCTCGAGAGTTTTTGTAAAAATAAGAAATGTAAATAAAGTTTGACATGAAAAAAGAAGAAAAAAGCTTCTGTTTACATTTTGCTTCCGGAAACACGAGTCCGACGTGTGGCTTTTGAACGTACAATGTGAGTAGTCAGATCGCATCAGAGCATCGGGCCGTATAGTGTGAGAACATAAATCATGCACTCTGAACTTTTACATCCTGCGGTTTTGTCGTACAGTTTGAGCTGGAGCCCAGTACAACGATTGACAATATTGTACAGTGTCTGCCCTGCATTGTGTTTGTACAAAGAAAAGAATTGCATGTTGGTCAACTCAAAAATATTGTTAAATTATTTTGAGGTTGTACCAGTACAGGAAACAGTGATTAAGGATAGACAACATTAAAATAGGATCAGGAAACTTGCGCCAGTCAAAGAAATTGGTTGATATTTTTCAGTGTTTCACTACTGCCCTTCCAATTTGAAATGAACAACCAGTGCTAGGCCTGTTGACAAAATGTGAACTAAGTTCCATTTTCCGCAAGTCTCAGAAAGCTGTGCATTAAAGATATCTCATGTTGATCCTGTTTTTATAACCAATATGCATCCAAAATACACAATAACAGGAAAATAATTCATAGCGGTCCTGCCTTTCTCAGACCTGATTTAGGCTTTCACTTTCAGTGATGCAGCAGCGGCACTGGTTTCTTTCTTGGAGATTGTATAAGCCTTTAGATTTTTCAGATGCATGCAAGAAACGAGAATTGTCCTCAGTTTCGTTCACACAGCTCCAAACGCTGTGCCGCTCTCTGCCGAGTCAAGTTAGTCCGGCCGGAATCAGTAACTTCAGTGCGAATCACCGTTTAAATCAAATGCCACCTCTTAACAGATGTTGTAACACAGACAACAGACTAAAGGTTTTTTTCCTCCCAAAATGAGACGTCCTGCTTTCTTTATGAATTACATTGATGTTGACTTGCAGCATAGCCGGCTGTAAGAGCTCAGCTCAGAGGTATGAAGTGAGATTTGTGCCATTAATGTCTGAAAGGAAATGCTTTTGAGAAAAACTACAGATTTTTTATTATTATTCATGTCCAGAGATGAAGGATCCAGTGACCAATTTCATATTTATTTACTTTAAGACTCATTAAAATGTTATTGACATAGAAAACCCGTAAAGCCTACTTTTAGTACACAGAAAATTCACAGGAAGTATTAAGGGAATCGATAAGGAATTGGATCAAAAAGCGGAATCGATAATGGCATCGATCTTGATTTAAAAACTTATCAATACCCATCCCTTATTATTTATGTTAAAATGTGTTCATTATGCCAAAGACATTTAAAAACAGAGATGTTTAAATTTTTTTTTAAACGATGTTTAAAATATGATAAAGATAGAAAAGTTCTTTAAAACCATGTTTAAAATGTTTGAAAAGGGTGTAAATGTGTGAAAGAATGGAAAGTTCTTTTAAAAAAACATGTTTTAAAATGTTTACAAAAGCTGTAAAATGTGTAAATGCACAAACAGTTCCTTAAAAACGCACAAATACTTATAAAATGTTTAAAAGAATAAAAAGAAACTCACGAAGATAAGATACTGAAATTATGTGAATGTGTGTCGGGGGGGGTGGCTGTTGTGCAGGTATTCATTTGTTCTCTGAGGGGGTGGGCTCACTCTCCCATACTATGAAAACACCTGGTCTTAACTATCACATTCCAAAACATCAGGATTGATTTTGGCTTTTACAGGGAGATGTCAATCAGGTGAAGTTGTGGCAGCACCAGTTGATTGGCTACATTGATAAGTTGTCATTAACCACTAAATATCTTACTTTACCGTTTTGTTTTTGACTAGGTATTGTCATCTCAGCTCTCCATGGAGGCGATGTCTTTAGTCACAGAGGACCGGAAGGCTGCTCAGGAATCCACCTTCCCCAACACATACACTTTTGACCTCTTTGGTGGGGTTGATGTAAGTTGTGTATTTTTAGTGCCAGGTCCCATGTTAGGATTAAGGCTTGTTTTTTCAGGCAACCAGTTCTAAATTATGACCCAGAGCAGAAATGTACACAATGTCTGCTTATGTTCCTGTTTATTTTTTCCTAAAGCTGCTTGTGGAGATCTTGATGAGACCCACACTAACTATGCAGAAGAAAAAACCCAAAAGTAAGTCAGCAAATCTCAGACTGCGTGTTTGGGGCGTTTTTTTTTTTTTTTTTTTTCTTTTTTGAGTATGGATGAAAGTATTCAGGACATAATGTTGTCATTTTTGTGGCCGCTTTCTTGTAATGACAATGCACTGTCAACATGTCATTTCAATATAGTTAGCAAGGGCAGCACTAATGCCCAAGTGTTTCGGACAACATCCTTCTTCATTGACAAACTGGTGTTGTATACAGTGTCATCTTGTTCGTAGGTGTTGAAATTGTACATACTCTGTCAGAGGAGGTCGCACCTATATTTACAATTTTGGTGTGTTATGTGAGGTAAAGTAATTTTGGGTAGGGTGTGTGTGTGTGTGTGTGTGTGTGTTGCCAAAGACAGTAGGTCTAGGATTGCTTTTATTTGTCTGACTCTCCATTACCGTGGTTTATGTGCATGTAATATCTTGACAAAGATATCGTAATACTGGTCAAAACCAGTTCCCCAGTATCTTTACAAAGATTTTCTATATTGTGTGAAACTTTGTTCACAATGTC
This sequence comes from Thalassophryne amazonica, assembly GCF_902500255.1. NCBI lineage: Eukaryota > Metazoa > Chordata > Actinopteri > Batrachoidiformes > Batrachoididae > Thalassophryne > Thalassophryne amazonica. The sequence goes on from NC_047105.1 coordinate 108,580,534, forward strand.
ATGTCTCTAAGATCTTTAACAGTTTCAAAGTTGGGCAGATTTTGATTGCAGTTGTGGCTTCGGGCGCAGATTATCAGAAACCGTGTGTATTGGCAATGTGTATAATTTGGCAACATTTTGGAGCTATAACAGATTTCTACTTAACATTGGACGTGAAACTCATGATAGATTTGGAAACTGATACAGACTGTTTTTGAACAGCGAATGATGACTTGGTGAAGGACTGCCTTAGTATTCTCTACAATTGCTGTATATGTGTAAGTATCCTTTTACATTTCTGTAGACAATGAAAATGCTAAAGCCCATTTTACACCGGGCCAACGCAGAGTTGCATAATATGGTGTACCAACTACGCAGAGCTTATGCAGTCCTGCGTGGCAATATGCTGAGGGACGCAAAGGGGTCTGCTAAATGGACACAAAAAATGAAACATGTTTAATTTTTTAAATTAAACAAATATTTGTTTAATTTTTCGCAGACATTCGGCATAGAGCATTGCGTCAGTGCTCTACGCAAGTCTGCAACACTCCGCTACTGTATGCAAGTCTACATAACACTGCGCTACTGTACACCAAGCCTCCACAATTATACGCTACTCTACGCCAGTCCAGCAAAAAATCTGTTTAGATTTTTTATCAGTACATACCTGCATTGCTGGATTTTATTCATCCTGCTGGACTCTGCTGAACTTTGCTGGCAGTGAAGCTTCAAAGCCACAGAAGAAGAGGTGGGGCAAAACCACAGAAGAAGAAGCAGACCAAAGCCCCCCCGTATGTAACATACATAGCCATTCCTGCGTAATAGATACGCAGCACAATGCAACTCCACCCAGGCGCAGTGTGAAAGGGGCTTAAGAGTGGAACTAAAAGGACTTTGTTTGCAGTTGGTCTGTGTTGTATTATCTCTGCATGTTCATGAACAGGACAAAATGTTTTCTTAAATTTGCAAATGTTTTGAAAAATTGACAGATGGAAGGGGTCACAAAAAGCCTGGCAGCGAGGGATGACTTCGTTCTGTTTCTTTTTACCCTGATGACAAACAAGAAGACTTTTCTACAGACTGCTACTCTAATTGAAGACATACTGGGAGTTAAAAAGGTCAGTGATGCTTTAAGACAAATTAAATTAAGCATGCTTATAAATTGAAAAATGGAATAGCATTATCTGATTATACAGTTGTCTGTTTAAAGTTAAGGCCCCTTGACACGAGCATCTCTTTGATTCACGCAGTAGCACACGTGTTGTCGTGATGATCCCACCCGCGCTGTTCCCAGCTGGACACTGTTCTTTGTTCTACTGGCTGCCATGCTCTCTGTGCTGGACACTGTGTATATAAAATAATTATTTTGTGTCGGATTCATATTTCTCTGCAAATTGGTCGTTGAAAACGGCTGTAATCACTTCCTGAATCACAGAGGCTCATAATGATGGCTAATAAATTAGCCATCATTATCAGGGTATTTCCTAGTTCAAAATGAGCCTGAAGTGTACTCCACATGTGGGGAGGTATCTTGTTTACGGCACATGTACATACACATTTGTGGTCTCAGATTAATTCAGGAAAACAAGTTGTTGACAAATTATCAAAATGCATCTTATTTAAAAATTTTTGAGTGCCCTGTGCAGCAGATAAAAGAAAAGCTTACAGCAGTTAAACTGTTTGACTCAGAGTTGGTCTGTCTTTCTAATAATGACTCACATGATAAGCCAAAAGAAATTACATTATTGTGGCAGCACGGTGGCTTAGTGGTTGGTACTGTTGCCTCACAGCAAGAAGGTCATGGGATCACATCCCATCTGTGGCCTTTCTGTATGGAGTTTGCATGTTCTCCCTGTGTTTACGTGGGTTGTCTGTGGGTGCTCCGGCTTCTTCCCACTTCCAAAAACATGCAGGTTAGATGAATTGGACACTTTCGAATTGACCGTAGGTGTGCGTTTATGAATGTGTTTCTGTCTATATGTGGCCCTGTGATAGGCTGGCGTCCTGTCCTGGGTGTACCCTGCCTCATGCTCTATGACTGCTGGGATGGTCTCCAGCCCCCCCCCTTAACTCTTAATTGGAGTAAGCGGGTACAGAAAATAGATGAATAACTTTGCAGTATTGTGCTACAAATTGATTGGTAGCTGTCCATATGACATTGGCTGCTGTGTGGACAATACACAGAAGAAGGCATTATTATAAGACATTTATCAAAGCTTTCACCGTACAACTTTTCTTTGACACATAAATGAAACGCAGTTTAATCTATCACTGCTTTGACTTTTTATTTGACTTTTATTTTTATAATACCAAAGAAAAAATCTTGTGGCTTGCTATCCATTTTGACTATGTGCTTGTGAGGTCATATGAAGCACTGCTGCATGAAATGCTACATTATAACACTTTAGTTCAGTGTAGTTCAGTGAATGCACACTTCAAGGAAGTGGTAAGCTTTGACTGTTTCAGGTGAGGGCCACCCATTGGAAGAAAAAGTTGCAGTCCCTGAATTAGCCACTTGAGCCTGGCTCCAAAAGAGTGTAGGTTACCATTCAAATCAATGTTAAGTTTCCTAATTTTGCATTGTTTCTGATGTGTCATGCATGGCTGGGACCCCAGTCACACCTTGGTTACATTAGCTGCAAGAGACGGAGGCAAAGTGACTAGCTGCCTTTCATTTTTAATCAAAAGTGGGTGTTTTACAGCAACAAGAGACAAGTGGTCACTATGCTGCCAGCTAGATCAGGCCACAATAGATGAGAAGCTTTTTTTTTTATGCAAATGCTGATTGATGCGACCCAGCAAGTAACAATCCAAGTGACAGTAGCATGACGCATGTTGTTGGTTATATTGATAGTTATTTGCAATAAAGTTCATGTTAAATTGTAAAACATCACAAATCAATTACATTTTTTTATCGTAAGGGTTTGATTATGAAATATTAAAGGATAATTAACTGAGCAAGCAAGGTTAATAATTTATTATATGGCTATTGCATAACCACGCAAACTTGCGGTATTGCTAAATATGAAAGCTGCTGACTGTTTTGGGCTCATAGTCAGACCTGTTCACTTCACCTACATGAAGAATTTGCTGACAGATGCTCCGGTCGTCCACCCCAGGTCCCATTTAGATATTTGTGGAGTATGTTCATGTCCAGCTTGGTTTTTCTAATTGTGTTTTTAGTTTCTTGGTTTGTAACAAATATGATGTGTTATGGTCCGATTGTCATGGTAACTGGTCTGATATTGAGAATTATTATCACTTTACCGGGGCGTTGCTAGGCCAGTATCATAGATTTACGTCGACGGTATCTGGCTATACCTGCCCGCTGTGCGTAAACAAATGACGTCATAGCGCGCGCAGCCCAAGAACTGCCCGCGGGGGGGGGGGGATTTTCGGAGAGGAAAAGTAAAAGGCGAGAAGTGTGTTTTGGTCCCAATATGGCTATTCCGGATGATTTTCTTATGGATAGTACAACAATGAACAGCAGCTAAAGCAGTCAGCTTGATGAGGACGCACTGCTGAATTTGAACAGCAGCGCGCGCGCTCCAGGCGACAAGGCAGAAGTTAAGTGAGCCAACTTTTTATGTACGCGTTACGTGTTGTGTATCTCAGTAAAAAGTGATAATAATGCAAATAACATGCTGTTGTTGTGCGGTATGCATTTTTCTGAGTCCCTCCGTCCATCCCGTCGTCCGCAATGACAGCTAATCGCCCTCGTCTAACTCGGGCGAATAGCTTTCATTTTGGGCGACTGGGCATGGACGTCGGGCCACTTAAAATGCATACCGCCCTACAAAAGCATGTTATTGTATTCATATCATACCAGAAATCAGCCAATCAGAGTGCACGTAACGTCACAGCCATATAATAATATGAATTACTACCTTTTTTAAATTTGTATATCGGCAGATATCTGGATTTTCTTTTTTTTTTTTAACTCTCCAATATAGCCACAAAAAAAAAATCCTCATCAGTCTGTCCCTACCTAACAGTATCTGAAGGTTGTTACAAATGAGGGAAAGTAACTCTAAGGGGAATATGTGTGTTCAAAAACAGGACTGACAAATGCAAAACATCATTGTGTTTGACATTTCTCAGGAAATGATCCAGTTAGAGGCCATTCCCAACCTGTCAGGCCTGGTCCAGAGCTTTGACCAGCAACAGCTGGCCAACTTCTGTCGCATCCTGTCTGTCACCATCTCGGAGCCTGATGTAGGAAATGATGACAAGCACACCCTCTTGGCTAAAAATGCCCATCAGAAGCGAAATGCTAGTCCCTCACGTGCGGAGGTCAACCAGGGTAGGGTATTTCAGACTGAATATGTATCAAATGTTGCTACAAAAGAATGGATTAACTTTAATCAAGCCCTCACTTTGTCACCAGTGACTCTGTTGAATATTCCTGGCTTCATTGAGAGACTCTGTAAGCTTGCCACCAGGAAGGTGTCCGAGGCTACAGGAACGAACTTCCTGCAGGAGCTGGAGGAGTGGTACACGTGGCTTGACAATGCTTTGGTGCTGGATGCTCTCATGCAGATGGCCACAGAGGAGGTTGAACAGAGTAGCACAGGTGAAGTGATAATGTCACTATTTGTACACACAGTTTATAGGTTTCCTGTAAAATACAGCTTAACTTTATTTTCCTCTCCAGAATCATCTGATGAGAGTTCCCTGGCAACCAGTCCTCTGAGACATCGTCTTCCCCAGTCCATGAAGATTGTCCATGAGATTATGTATAAAGTGGAAGTACTCTATGTGCTGTGTGTCCTTCTCATGGGCCGACAGAGAAACCAGGTCGTCAACAACAGAAGGATCAGCCTTTTTTTGAAATATATATTTGAAGTATGTATTTTACTGACTGTAATGTTGTCCTTTACAGGTTCACAAGATGCTGGCTGAGTTTCGTCTCATTCCGGGACTAAATAACCTGTTTGACAAGCTGATCTGGAGGAAGTACACCGCTTCAAATCATGTGGTGCATGGGCAAAATGAAAACTGCGACTGCAGTCCAGTAGGACCTTCTTATTTTTATAGTGCTACCATTTGAAAACTCTGAAATTAAGAACATTAGACATGATTATAACATTACCTGTCCATTCTCATCCTGTAGGAAATCTCCTTTAAAATCCAGTTCTTGCGGTTATTGCAGAGTTTCAGTGATCACCATGAGTAAGCATCTAATAATCTAATTTCGATGAGCTTTGAGTTTCCTTTTTTTTTTTAAGTTGTCTTTTGTACTTAAACATGTTTCTTGACTTTCAGAAACAAGTACCTTCTGTTGAATAGCCAAGAGCTGAATGAACTTAGTGCCATTTCCATGAAGGCCAACATCCCTGAGGTGGAAGCTCTGGTCAATACAGACAGAAGCCTTGTTTGTGATGGCAAGAAGGGCCTCCTCACGCGTCTCCTCACTGTCATGAAGAGGGAGCCTCCCGAGTCATCTTTCAGGTCAGCCTCATGAAAACAACTGAAATCAAATCAGTTAGACCCATTGGCCTTCTTGAAAGGGTACAGTTGTCTACAGTGGCTGCAGAAAGCCTTCACCTATTGGACTTGTACATGTTTTTATTTTATGACATAAAGAAATGGTTTTTAATCTGAGTAATGACAGATGTCTGCAGCATGACCTAAACTAATATAAACAGTGATGGAAGATTTCCGGAATTCACGGAAATTCTGGTTTTTACTTACATAGTAAACGCTTCCGGGTTTTGGGGATTTTTGATAGCATCAAAGACAATTGCTTGAGATCAAAGTCCTCTGCGTGGTTGGGAACCCGCACCTGCTAAACAATGGAGACCGCAAAGGCTGTAATTTGTCACTTTCCTGGTTTCACTCCTCCTTCTCCCATCAATTTTTTTTTTTTTTTTTACAGTTTTTACAGTGTGCACGCTGATTACATTTTGATGATGAATCAAATATGCTTGGCAGAAAAGGCCACAAATATGACCAACTTTACAACGTGGAGTCAGAAAAGACGCTCAAATGATCCACAATTCATGGAGGAAAATTGTACTTCTGTATCATTGGTTTGGCGGTTGATGATTGTAGAATGATGTGGAGCTCATTGAGGGACAAATTGATCCAGAAAAAGCCACTGTTCCTGCTGCAAATTGCAATAAGACGCCCACTAATGCAACGGAGAATGTTCAGAGTCATGCGTGTGTCAGCGTCATTGCATGGCCATGGAGTTACGGAGCTGGAGAAGCATAAATCGGACTTTAGCATTTTAACCCTCTGGGCCAAGACCAAGCTTTACTAAATTCTGAATAACTTTTTAATGATGTGAAATAGAAACGTACTTTTTTGCTGAAACGTTAACTCCACAGACTTTCGAGCCAGCCATCGGCCATCTTTGTACTCATAGAAGCTGTGACAACGTGCACAGTGTGAGTATCCAATCGGAATTGGTTCACCGTCACATGGTTTTCCAAAATCCAATCGTAGGGCAGATTTACCTCACGTGAAAAGCTAAAGATCGTTTTCAGGAGTGATATGTTACTAGTTGGTCCGTTTGAATAGCCCCCTGGGTGCTCCAATGAGTACATAATCAGTGCACCCTGCGCCATTACACACAGTGAAAGTGAAAGCAGATGGAGCAGACAGAGAGCCTCTGATGACAATCTCACGTGCTCAGAGTGTGTAACTATCATGATTGCTCCACTAGTTTGCATGTGAATGTTACTGGATGACTCTGTTGCTTTCTCTGCGTAAAGCACTGTTTACCATATCAAAATAACAAAACGCATAGACCATTTTGTATATATTGTTCAAAATGTGCATTTGTGTTTATTGTTCGAACCTTTTTGTTGTACAGTCTTCCACACAATACTTCAAATTACCTTTATAAAGTGTCAAAACAGTTGTTTATTATAGTTTGCTGTGTGTTTTGAATAAATGTGTGGAAAATTGTTTTTCGCTTTATTTTTTCCTTGCCTGTTTTTGATTGTAAACTTTTATTACACTCATAAAACACAACAAAAACATATATATTCTGAAAGCACAGGTTGTCCTGAAAAAAGAGACATAAAACTTGATTGTGGGATGCAGGGAGAGCTGTTAACGGCAATAATAAAACATTTATGCCAGTCGAGTGAACTGTCCAAAAAATGCCCTCGGACCCCAGAGGGTTAAGGTCCCACGCCACAGTGGACTTAGAAAAAAGAGTGACTCGGCCAAATTTAGTCTCTTTAATGCACATAATGCCCAGTGCGAATTTAAGGCAGGCGTTTATTTTTTTCTGATGAAGTTTTGACCCGGTCATTAAATGAGACAGGTCCCTATTCAAGGTCAGGCATTTAATCAAGGAAATGCATAAGCCTAATTGGTGCTGGGGATTCTCCCGGAGATTGGTCATTGCCTCATGACTGTAACTAATCCGTTACATACACATAACAGATTTTGTTCCTTTTATGTGGTGTGTCCATAAAGTAACGGTCCTTTTTATGTTTTTTAAAGAACTATATGGATTTCATTCATATGTTTTTACGTCAGACATGTTTGAACCCTCATGCGCATGCGTGAGTTTTTCCACGCCTGTCGGTGACGTCATTCACCTGTGAGCACGCCATGTGGAAGGAGTGGTCCCTCCCCCTCTTCGGATTTTCATTGTCTGGAAATGGCGGAATGAAAAGGACTTTTTTTTTTTTTTCCATCACAATTTTTTCAGAAGCTGTTAGAGACTGGTACCTGGAAACCATTCAAAAAATTTATCTGGCTTTCTGTGAAAATTTTACAGGCTTCACAGAGAATAAGGACTTTAACTACAGCTTTAAGGACCCCTTTAAGGACGGTTGGTGCGCCGAGCTGCGACGTCGCGGCACAAACCACTGGATCATTTCTAAGCTGATGGCTCTGGATACGAGACCGTCGTGTGCTCTTTCTCTGGTTATCACAAGAGCTGGACATCAGCCATTTTCCGGCAGATTTCACTTTTAACGAGAGATTTTGTCATGGAAAGCCGTGCGGAGGCTTCGCGCGTCACGACCGATTCGCTGATGAAGCGAGACAAAGGAACACCTCCGTTTCGGAGTGTTAGAGGACAAGTTTGGACATGCCTATCTCGGCTTTCAGTGCTTACCAGTCGAGTGAGTATAAGAGAACTTGTGGAGAGCTGGACATGTCCCACGAGGGTTCAAGCATGTCTGACGTAAAAACATATGAATGAAATCCATATAGCTTTTGAAAAAAATAAAAAGGACCGTTACTTTATGGACAGACCTCGTATACGTATAATGAATTTTGTCCATTTTATACAGATGGATTTCGGTTATAACGGACAAAATTCGCTGGTCCACCTGAATCCATTATATGCAAATTTTTACTGTATAGATCTTTTAATTTAACTCATGATAAATGGGAGCAAAAACAAATATATATATTTTTGGTAGTTTTATCATCACTGTAAATGAATACAACTTAAAAAAGGTATAAAAGCCTAAAGATGTGTAACTCGCTTACAGCCAGTATTTATTGAAATGAAGTACTCCCTTATAAAGTGCTTTTTTTGTTTTGTTTTTAAGGTTTTGTCCACATTTTTGTCTGACATCTTAATGATTTATCAGTGATTATTTCTGTTGGATGCAGATTCTGGCAGGCGAGGGCAGTGGAAAGTTTTCTTCGAGGAGCCACTTCTTATGCTGACCAAATGTTTCTCCTGAAGAGGGGGCTATTGGAGGTAAAATCTCACTGAAAGCATTCCTGCAGTCATAGATTTTTCTCTGGAGGTCAGTCGGCGCAGACCTGTGTTAGTTAATTTAGTATATTGTGCTCAGCTTTTCTCACTTGTGCCTTTTCCCCTCGACAGCACATTCTTTTCTGCATCATAGATAGTGGTTGTACATCCAGAGATGTCCTGCAGAGCTACTTTGATCTGCTTGGTGAGCTCATGAAGTTCAACATTGATGCCTTCAAAAGATTCAACAAATATGTCAATACTGCAGAGAAGGTATGATATACCTTTTATAATGATTTACTTTATCCCAGCATAGTAAAATAATTTCCAGCAGTTGTTTCACCTAGGTGTCATAAATCTATATTTATTTTTAACTTGGTCCATTTTAATTCTTTGCTTTAGTTTCAGACTTTCCTCACTCAGATAAACAGTTCTCTGGTGGACTCAAACATGCTGGTGCGCTGCATTGTTCTCTCCTTGGACCGCTTTGAGAACCAGACTGAAGATGTTCAAGGTAAAAATAAATAAGAATACATAAATGCTTATAGACAAGATGGGTTTTTTCCCCCTCATCTTTTAATTACTTGGCTCTGAGTCAAGAACATTATTGTGCAATTACATGATGTAATCACAATGTAAACAGTCACTACATTTGTTGATGCGGAAGAAGAAGAATGGTCTTTATTGTTGTGCGTGCGTGGATACATCCAGCGAAATTTGTCTTTGCATTTAAACCATCCTAATTACAATTAGACACAAACCAACCACTAGAGCAGTGGACAGGCAGTCCAATGGTTGGGGACCAACTCCACATTAGTAGAGACGTTGTCCTTATCAAGGACAGAGAAAGCAGCAGACTCTAATGTGCATTTTTTGATCATGGGAGAAAACTAGAGTGTCTGGAGGAGACTCACACTGGGCGAACATAAAAACTCGCTTGCCTTCATGTTGGCCAGCTAATGGTTACACACACCTTACATACCTTTGACATACCTTCGGTAGGTGATGGTCTTGTGGTTAAGCGTTGGGCTTCAGACCAGAGGATCCTCGGTTCAAAGGCTACCCAGATCGGGAGATCACTAAGGACCGTTGGGCAAGGTCCTTAATCCCTTAGTTGCTCCCTGTGTGTAGTGAGCACCCTGCCCTGACATTGGTGAGGCATAATTTGTAAAGCGCTTTGACCTTCTGATGCAGATGAAAGTGCTACATACATAAATGCAGTTCATTTGACAGGTTAATGAGCTAAAAAAAGATTTAAATATTATCAACACACATTATTGGAAAGTAATTTTGAAACACTGCATATTTTTAATTGTATCACGTTTTGAGGCAGACTGCTGAAACGATGAGCGGAGAGGTGTTTGCCATTTTGGGCTCTCAAACCTTTTATAATCGATGAACCTAAATAATGCAGATTTCTGGCCAAGGACCTGAGCAGTGAAGAAAATGAAGTTATGCTTATTATTTCAGAGCCAGAAGCACAGTTTAAAGATTTGTTTTGTTCCCTGTTCTTCAGTGGTGGAGGTGCTGTCTGAGTGCTGTCTGCTGTCCTACATGGCCAGAGTTGAGAACAGACTGGCTTTCCTCTTCAGACTCATCAACATCATCAACGTACAGACGCTCACACAGGTGCTGTTCCCACAGTAACACACACACTGTAATGAAATAAGCATGTTTGATTTTCTTTTTAATCAAGCCTGTTTCTCTTTACTTCACTATAAACATACTGTGAAATCATAGTTGCATTCAGTATTTTATTATATTTGGTGTATGCTACAGCATTTTGTTGCTCTCATCTCATTTTTTGCTTCTATCCTTTGCCCCACTAGGAGAACGTGAGCTGTTTAAACACCAGTTTGGTAGTCTTGATGCTAGCCCGTAGGAAAGCAAAGCTGCCTTTCTACCTCAACGCACTGCGGGAGAAGGAATACGCTGAGAAGTACCCAGGCTGCCTCCTCAACAACTTTCACAACCTGCTGCGCTTCTGGCAGCGCCACTACCTCAACAAGGACAAAGACAGCACGTGCCTGGAGAATGTGAGTGACTTTAATTCTGCTTTACACAGATGAAGCATCAGCAAATCTCTGCCACCACCATCTGGATTCTAAAACCCAATTACCCATCATTTGAAAAACGGAAAACTACCAACTGCCATTATCTATGATTAGGGATGGGTACCTTTCACATTTGAACCAGTACGGTACAGATACCCGGTACCTGGGAATTTATAGCAGTAGGCAACGGTACCAATTTTCGGTACTTTTATGCGCTGTGTTCGAAGTAAAATCTCAAAAAAATTACAATTTAACAGATTTATTTATATAAGTTTAAACTTTAGCAAATATGTCAAAACAACATGAAATTGTTTGTCTTGTAACAAGGCAATTGTTTCACAAATTTCTTGAACATAGAAACTCTTAAGTACACCTAAGCACTGTTCTTTAAAATGCACAAATTAAAATCAAAAGGGGATAGACTAAAAATAAATAAGTGCACTTTTTATAAATTAAAGTGCAACAAACTAAAAATTAAAGTGATGCAAACTTTTTGCAATGAACTACATTTACTATAGTGTTTTGTTGTTCCTTGTGCAGTTTTTTTTTTTTTTTCGAGAACACAAGCATATCAACTTTTTTGGGCAAGAGCCGAGCCCGCTCCACACATGCTAACATCATCTAAACACGACGCTTTAGCGTTTCTTACCTGCAGCAGACGATGATGATGAAGTGGTTGTAAGTGTATCTTCTTCAGCAATGCTGGCTGCAGGTGACAAGTCACTAGTGGTGCCGAATTCAGGAGCTGATCTGACTCGCAGTCGCAGACAGTCAAAAATTGTGCTCTCTTCAGCGTTGAGAAATGTCTTATGCTTAACCAGGTGCTTCCTCAGATTAGATGTATTTCCACCGCTGGCCTTGCATTTTGCGTCACAAATATTGCAGCGAACATAATCTGCATCACATGTAGAAAAGTGGAGCGCTTCAAGCGCTTTCTGTCAGCCATGCTGCTTTGTTTATGAACCAGCGGTTGCCGCGTCCGACGTCATTGCGCTGTGCGTACTGCGTTCATGTTCAGCATGTAGAATTGTCCACTCTCCCTCTCTCTCAAGCATAATGGCGCGTTTAAGTACCGAAACATACTACCGACGGAATTCAGTCTGTACCGAATTCGGTTCCCATCCCTATCTATGAGCATCTATTTTACGATTATGTCCAAAAAAAAAAGATTTTTTTTTTTTTTGATGGAACGATGCATTTAAAATAATTGAAAATAGAGACCAGTCCTCCATTTACAGTACTGGTGTAATATACAAATAATGAATGCTTGAGTTCAGTGGTATGTTCCAACTTTCACCTCATGAAATATTCGTTCCATATCACGATCAACCGGTTGGGCATGCCAGATCTAGTGTTTTACCATGTCTTTATGCTGTGTTTACACATAACGCCGACAAGTCACGAATGCCACGAAGTATACATTCTTGGCCGCTGATCACAAATGTGATGATTTGAGGCAGAGGCATCAGATGTCCTCAGGAACTGCTGCAACCTGTTACGATTAATGGCACGTGTTGCTGGAGAATTATCAGGAACCATTATCCACAGTTAAGAATAATGTTGCACGTAACAGTGCGTTGTTACGTTCTGTCACGTTGTGAATGAGGCGAATTGTCTACACACATACACACATCCATCAGCTGCTGAACAGTTCAGATCGCTCCAGTTTGCGCTTCAAAATCCACAGCAGAAGAACTTTGTGACTGCATGCTTAGTTGGGCTCTGTCCCATGGAGTGGCACAGAGAGGAGGAGGAGATAGAGAGAGCCAGATGTGTGGCTCCACGCGGCTCTCGTCTTGCTTGTTTTCCAAAACATCAGGCACATGCAGCAGCAGGTGGAACACCTGCAGGAGTGCGCTGAGGAGCATTGGAACGAGATTTTTAGCTGTCATTACATCATCAATAAATGCACAAGTTTACGTTGATATTTTGGACACTTTTCTTATCCCATCAATTGAAAGGATGTTTGGGGATGATTAAATCATTTTTCAAGATGATAATGCATCTTGCCATAGAGCAAAAACTGTGAAAACATTCCTTGCAAAAAGACACATAGGGTCAATGGCCTTCAAATAGTCCGGATCTTAATCCAATTGAAAATCTTTGGTGGAAGTTGAAGAAAATGGTCCATGACAAAGCTCCAACCTGCAAAGCTGATCTGACAACAGCAATCAGAGAAAGTTGGAGCCAGATTGATGAAGAGTACTGTTTGTCACTCATTAAGTCCATGCCTCAGAGACTGCAAGCTGTTATAAAAGCCAGAGGTGGTGCAACAAAATACCAGTGACGTGTTGGAGCGTTCTTTTGTTTTTCATGATTCCATAATTTTTTCCTCAGAATTGAGTGATTCCATATTTTTTTTTTTTTTTTCCCCTCTGCTTGGTCTAAAAAAGTAACCATTACTGACTGCCACAATTTTTTTTTTCCTGATTTCTTATAGTGTTTCTTAAAGCCAGAAAGTTGCCATTTGAAATGACTTTAGTTTTGTCATGTCTGTGATCTGCTTTTTTTCTACAAAATTAAACAACTGAATGAACATCCTCCGAGGCCGGTGATTCCATAATTTTTGTCAGGGATTGTACAATAAAGCAAGCGCTTAGTCCTTCACTAGGTGCAGCCGCTTGTTACCGCCTTCTACACCTTGTTAATCTACTTATTAGTCACTGTGGTTGCAGTAAGAACGTGTCAAAACAAGCTGCCTTGTGGTTTTCCGTCCCTCAGAGCTCCTGTATTCCCTTCAGCTACTGGAAGGAGACGGTGTCGGTGCTGCTGGGCTCAGACGGGACGTCTCTGTGCGCCATAGCCAGCTACATTGATGAGCCTTTCATGGAGCTGGACAGAGACATGCTGGACGATTGACCTGCAGAACGTGCATTCAGTGTGCCAGGCAGGACAGACAGAGGGTCGACGGGAGCACGGACTCTGCTGAACCGAACCATCCATGAGCTATGTGACTGTTGTGGATGTAAAGACTTTTCTGGCTGAACAGGAGCCGAGCTTCACAAACCGGAGGACCTTGCCTGCCTGAAGGAGGAAGCTGAGTAATCAGACCGGATCACCCACATGCTATAACGGACAGTATTGGGATGTGGGGAAATGACGCCTGCTTTGGTTCTTTGCTTTAGATAAAATCAAAATAGTCTTTTATATAACCTATATAAAATTCTATGAAAAACATGTATGAATCAGAAAATTGTTAGAAAAAAAAAAGTTTCTTTTCACATGGATAGTTTTTGGAAATGTTGGCAGATTGAACTTTGACCTATTACAGGTCAGCGGTGCACCGCCGCTTGCCCGCCTACTCTCACTACCTACGTCCACTCTTCACCACTCCACTGTCCGACTTTTGGGGAGAACTGGTGACATTGGAGTATTTCCACGGGTGTTTTCAGCAAAATTTTAATTTAGTCAGACTTACGAGTTGGTTGTTGCTGGTTTGTGCTTTCTGGCGCAGCACGCTTAGCTAGCTAGTTGGTCAGCTGCCATGTTTGACAAAGTCGCACGGGGCTCCGCACTTCATGCCATCCACTCTGCTGCGCCTTCACAGGCTGCACCCACTGACTTTTTTTTTTTAAATGTCATGAGGCAAATGGTGTGTTTTAGTTTTGGATAAACTAGAATAAAACATTGCACAGAGTAAACTGTTTTATGTTTATTTTAACCTTTGTTGATTAAAAAGCTGATTTGTATAACATTTTGTACCCATGTTGTGAGAGATCTTTTGAGAAAAGAATAAACTATGCAGGTGCTAGTGTTAAGATCGCGCTCTGATTCTTCCTCATGCAGTTTGTGCTCCAGACCCACCCTTGTGCACGCTGCAGAAAAGCAGGTGCAGCTCAGTCCTTGATCTTTATCAGCTGCTGTTTCATGCAGATTGAATATTTGAACTAGAGTAGGGAGCTGTTGAATGAGCTACCTCAAGATTCAGCCTGACAGTGTACAGATGATTTTTATTTTATTTTTTATTGCATTTTTAACTTGGGATGTTTGTGTGAATGTGCTTCCCCACATCCACTTAATGCTTCTAAAGCATTTTATTTGCCTTTTTTTTTTTTTTTTTTTTCCTTCTTACTTGTGCACCATGTTGATGGGTGTGCACGTGTGTTGGAATAGATATATGCATTGCTGCAGGTTCATTTTGTCTTTACTGGACATGTGCCTGAGCAGCTTCCTGTGGCTTGACTCCAGAGCGCCTCCATGCTGGAGCGATTATCCCAGTAAAAGGTAACGGGTGAGTCCCACGCTCTTATTGGGCTTCAGGGTTCTCACGTCCTGGTATCGTATTAATGTGGATCCTTGAGGTCTGGCTCAGTGAAGCTACCTGAACTTCTGGAGCTTTTTGCTGATTTCAGTGTGAGACAGTGACGGTCGTGCCAGGATAAAAGACCTGGCTCTGTTGTGCTGCTTTTTTTTTTTTTTTTTAACAAAATTATCATCACTGCAGTTTAATATCACACTTCTGATGTTACTAAGGTAGATGATAAAGAGGTTTTTAGAGATAAAGTTCGATCATGTGATGCTTTTTTGGGGGTTGGGTTGGGGGCACTGAAGATGATGCAGTATACAAACAGTTGTGTTGCAAAAAGTTTTAGTGGAGCTGCTGATGAGACTAGTGGAAGATGGTTCTTAATGGCATTAAACAGTGCTTACAATCTCACATTTGTCTATTTTAATATTTCTGTTGCATTTCAGTAAAGTTGAATCTTGAGCTCTTTCTCTTCCTGTATTAAACAAGAATCCTCTTCCAGATGTGGAATTCTCCTCCAGCCCCGCCTCCTATTTAATAGCCGTCTGTCAGATTAATAACATTCCTTTATCATGAAGAAACAGACACACTTAATGGTTTTAACGTCTTTATTTAACATGCGTCCACACTGTTGCGCACAGCTGTTTTAGCTGGCCCACGAGATATCACATTTGTTTGCAGCCTTCGGCTTCACTCTGCAAGCTGAAACACAGTGATATTAGCAACCCCATGATCACATAAGGTTATGTCAGGTCAAATGCATCCTGTGCGTCATGTACAAGAAAAACAAGAACAATACACTAACCTGGGTCACTGAACTCAGCTTTGAAGTTGTACCTGGTCTAAGTGAAATCTTAATTTAATAGCAAATTTGATCACGTCAAGTTCTTGCATACAGTGGGGTTTCAGAGACTGCTCCCTCGTGGCCAAATTTAGAACCATCTGGTTTTAGAGAGGTGACCTTTTGTATCAAGTTGTATCTTTGTATACAAAAGCTTTAAGCTATCTTTGTATACAAAAGCTTTAAGCTATCATACACACAAGTTTCAGGAACTCTGTCCCCTGGTGGCCACAATTAGAGCTAAAATGTACTCCCCACCGCACATGTCTGAGGTCTTGGTGAGGTGACCTTGAGTACAAAGTTCCATATTGATACACAAATTATGTCAAGATATTGCATACAAACATGCAGAAGTGTACAGACAGTGCATTCGGAAAGTATTCACAGTGCTTCACTTCTTCCGCATTTCGCAGCCAGTCTCCTGTGTAAGCTTGATCCCGTCAGATCTCAGAAGCTAAGCAGTGCGGGACCTGGTTAGTACTTGGACGGCAGACCTCTTTGGAACGCCAGCAGCTGTTTTTCTCCAGGTAAAACTGGAGTTGCGTCAGGAAGGGCATCCGACGTAGAACTTGTACCAACTACCAATGTGGATCTGACTATCCGCTGTGGAGACCCCGAACACAAAACGCGAGCAGCCGAATGGACAACACTTTTCCGCATTTTTATGATGTTACAGCATTATTCCAGTTGCAATACTAAAGGCACCTTGACACTTGCACGAATTTGATCCCCACACTGCCACACAATTAGTCAAGCCAATGCATCCTTGTGCGGTGGAGAACGCATTTGGAATGTCGTCTGAAATAATGATATACTGTATATTGAAATGGATTGGTCAAACAGTTGCATTGTCATTCCTTCTCATTAGTTAGATCATGTATCTGTAAAATTATATTTATTATAGATGTAACAGCTCATCATAATCGTTCACATGCCCTGCGTGCAACGATATGCGGTGACACGCAGTGTTTTCGAATAGGTTTCCAAATGTTCACGACGAGTTCACAAAATTAATGCAGACCAGGTGTTTGCACTTTTACGCAGCTGCACACAGTTTATGGCGCGTTTACTCTTGTGTGATAGATCAAATTCGTGTAAGTGTCAAGGTGCCATAAAAGCCATGTGGCAGCATGCCTGATGTTTGCCAAAAGGAAATAAATGCCACGAGAAATAAAATGCTTTGATTTGATGAGACAAAGATTAAACTCTTTGGTGTGAATGCCAGGCATCATGTTTGGAGGAAACCAGACACCATCCCTACAGCGAAGCATGGTTGTGGCAGCATCATGCGGTGGGGATGTTTTTCAGTGGCAGGAACTGGGAGACTAGTCAGGAATGAGGGAAAGATCAATTCAGCAATGTACAGAGACATCCTGGATGAAAACCTGCTCCAGAGTGCTCTTGACCTCAGACTGGGGCGATGGTTCATCTTTCAGCAGGACAATGACCCTGAGCACACAGCCAAGATATCAAAGGAGTGGTTTCGGGACAACTCTGTGAATGTCCTTGAGTGTCCCATCCAGAGCCCAGACCTGAATCCGATTGAACATCTCCGGAGAGATCTGAAATGGCTGTGCACTGACACTCTCCAGCCAACCTGATGGAGCTTCAGATGTGCTGCAAAGAGGAATGGGAAAAACTGCCCAAAGGTAGGGGCACCAAGCCCGTGGCATCATATCAAATCAATTTTATTTATATAGCGCTAAATCACAACAAACAGTTGCCCCAAGGCGCTTTATATTGTAAGGTAAAAGCCATACAATAATTACAGAAAAACCCCAACGGTCAAAACGACCCCCTATGAGCAAGCACTTGGCGACAGTGGGAAGGAAAAACTCCCTTTTAACAGGAAGAAATCTCCAGCAGAACCAGGCTCAGGGAGGGGCAGTCTTCTGCTAGGACTGGTTGGGGCTGCCAAAGGTGCATCAACTAAGTATTGAGCAAAGGGTGTGAATACTTGCTTACACGTGATTTCTTAGTTTTTTATTTTTAATAAATTTGCAGAGAAGAACTTTTTTTTCATGTTGTCATTACGGGGTGTTGTAAGTGCAATTTTTGAGGGGAAAAAAATTTATTTCATCCATTTTGGAATAAGGCTATAACATAGCAAAATGGGGGAAAAGTGAAGCGCTGTGAATACTTTCCGGATGCACCGTATGGAGTTGAGCAGTTTTTAGACCTGCTCTGCACTCTGATAAAGGTTAACAGAAAAAACCCTGTTCCGTAATGTACCATGGACTTATTCTACTATCCTGACCTTGCCGCCTTGGTCCCGGCTGCGGACACGGAGCTTGTTGACCTGGGATTCTGCCATGTCAGCTCTCTCCTCTGCATCGTCAAGCTCATGCTGGAGCTTCCTGTACTTAGACAGGTTGGTGTTTGCCTGCTCCTCCTGCAGAGTGGAGGAAAGCAGTGAAAGTTTTCCTTTTACTGTCCAATAAGGTCTCATTTTCAAAGTTGTCACGAGCAGTGACAAGTAGACGACTGGACTAAACTGACTGACCGCTTCATCATTTGCACCTTCCAGAAACTCCATGCATTTCGGTGTGTTGACTTCATGAAGGCGTTAACACATTAAAATGGCAATTACAGAAGTTACTTTAAAGGTTGAGTGATGTTGGCACTGGTTCAAGTATATAACTGCTGATCTGCTGGGATTTTCACACACAACCATCTCCAGACACGGGTATGAAAATGAACAACCAACCAGTGAGCAGCGGTTCTCTGGGTGAAAATGCCATGTTGATGGCAGAGGTCAGACAAGAATAGACAGACTGGTTCAAGCTGATGCCAGTAACTCAAATAACCATTCGTTATTACCAAAGTATGAAGAGTATCTCTGAACCGAACACACACCAAACCTTGAAGCAGATGGGCGACAGCAACAGAAGGCCATCCCGGGCGCCACTGTTGTCAGCTAAGAACAGGGACTGAAGCTACAGTGGGCATGGCATCATCGAAATAGGAATAGAAGATTGGAAAACCGTTGCTGGCCTGAGGGGTATTAATACTCAGAGCAACATTCACATGGGTGGGGTCAGCATTTGTTGTAAACAAGAAAGCATGGATGATCCATGTTGCCTTGTATCAACCAGTCATGCTGGTGTTGGTGTAATGGTGTGGGAACTGTGTGATGCTGACATGTCAACATGGACTGAAATCTCAGGAATGTTTCCAGCACCATAAGGAAATGATGCCGCAAAGACTGAAGGCTATTCTGAAAGGAAAACTCAGTTCAACCCGGTGTTACACCCCTACTCCACCAAAATATTCCAGAAAGGGCCGAGAGGGTGCAGGTTTTCTTTGCAACCACCCACTCCAACAGGTGATTTCACTGATTAAGTGATTCCATCTGCTCAAAGTGATGTTAATCAATGAAATCACCTGGTGGAGTGGGTGGTTGCAAAGAAAACCTGCACTCTCTCAGCCCTTTCTGGAATCAGTTGAAGACCTCTGCCTTACATGCTTCCTGACACATATAATGTTGAAGGAAGATATTTTCTATTTGAAATGGCATAAACAAATTAAAATGTGTGACATACCAAGGGGCCAAATACTTTTTCAAGGCACTGTATTGTTGATTCACAATTTGTAGTCCAGTCAAGTCTTTGAGCATGTGATGGTGTCATGCCACAGACCTGCCACGGGTTCTGGATGGCAACCACCCATGCAGACAGCCGATCCTTCTCCACATCTCTACCGCAGCCATGTGAAAAGTGAACATCTATCTCCTTGGAGCTTCTCCAGCTTCAATACTGAGGCACATCGTGCTGGACCATGCATGGAGAAACACTACATGGCCAAAATATAGCCGATCCTTTGAAGAGACTGAATACCAAAGACACCAAAGTCCTCACCTTATGTCACTGGTTAGTTTTCTTTTATTTGGGTATGCAGCATGCACAGGGTGTGTATCAGCCCCATGATGTTATTCTTAATTATTGTGGAAACAGTGGACATTTGGCAAGAATCTCTTTTCCTGATTGGACAAATTGGATGAGGACTTGAAGACACATTTCTCAGGTTTTAATTCCAAAAGGAATCAGCTGTATATTTGGAAGCTTGGTGCTGTTGATGTTCAGCGAGCTCAGTATTTGTTGACTTATTGACTGACAGACTCACCGCTTCCTCAGCTTGTCTCTTGTAGCTCTTCAGCTTTGCCTGCAGCTTGTCTATGAGGTCCTGTAGGCGGACCAGGTTCTTCTTGTCCTCCTCGGCCTGCACACACAGCACAGAGGAATAATGATGTGCTCGTTCTTTGCAGCGTGACGTGTGGAGGAGCTGTGGCAAGCGGCTGCCGGTGTACCTGATAAGTCAGCTCTTTAATTCTCCTCTCATACTTGCGCACTCCTTTCTGATACTCCTGGCTCTTCTTCTGCTCAGATTCCAATTCAATCTCCAGCTCTTTGACCTGCCAGCGAGAACAGCGAGTGATCAGCCTGTTCGTTACTAATAACGACCAGCAGACACAATCTGATCATCCTTGATTTGAATTTTTCCCAGTATTCACCTTAGCCTCCAGTTTCTGGACTTGCTTCTTCCCACCCTTGAGGGCGATCTGCTCAGCCTCGTCCAGACGCATCTGCAGGTCCTTTATGGTTTGCTCCATGTTCTTCTTCATCCTCTCCAGATGGGCACTGGTGTCCTGCTCCTTCTTCAGTTCCTCGGCCATCATGGCTGCCTACAAACACACATCATCACAGTTAAAATGACACACTGTGGAACTCCAAGAACATCAACAGACCCCTTTTTAACGAACAAATAGGTGAAGTTGGCAGGTTAAGAGTTTTGGGTTATGACAACTCAATCTCAGGATGTGAAGGCAGTGAACAAAGTATGAAGATCCTTTTACTTTAAATGACTGTTTTATGCAAAATAGTGTTTATGTTCCCTTTACTGTTGCATATGGTTCTGTTTCACAATAAAGGAGCTATAAACCAGTTTGTTGCCACTAGATGTTGCACTAGCTCCTGCTTTTCTGGATCAAAACAAGACTTCCCACATCAGCTGCTTCCAAATGGAGCAGAAGGAACACCAGTTGGAGCCTTTTAACAGGTTGGACAGCATGTGGGAAAAGCCATATATATATTCTACTGTAGTCTGACCACATTTTAGCCTCTGAATGTGATTGTTGGGAAATTTCTGTGTTTCTCATTCTGTGACCTCGTGACCCAAAATACTGCACATTTTCCATCCTGGCTGTTTAAACAAGGGAAAGAAAACATCAGAAAACAACACACACAGATGGAGTGTTGCTTCATTTTCTGCACAAGATACCATTAAGTTACTAAATTTTTATATAGAAAATAATTGTTAGTGGCTATATTAATGACACCTACATCAGTGATGGCTTTTTTAGCCTTGTCTTCTGCATTGCGGCACTCCTGGATGGCGTCGTCAACCTCAGTTGACAGCATGGACAGATCGTTCTCCAGCTTCTTCTTCTGGTTGATCAGCCCCGTGTTCTGGAACAAAGAGTCACTTTTGAGACTCATTTCCTTTTCTTTTCCAGGAAAACTGTCTTCATATTCTTCAGTGATTCAGTTCAGTATTTTTTTGGACCTTCTTACCTGAGAGTGTAACAGGTTCACCCTCTCAGTGGACTCGAGCAGCTCATGCTCAGCAAGCTTACGCGAGCGGTCGTTTTGCTCCAGCAGTGCCCGGAGCTCCTCCACCTCAGCTGCCAGCAGGTTGTTTCGGCGCTCCGTCACTGCCATCTGCTCCTTCAGCTCCTCGTTCTGATGAATAGTCTCATCCAGCTCCAGCTGAAGATCCTGCACACATCAAGAAGGAAAACATGTTGATGGTGCTTTGTCTCAGTTCGTCTGACATGCAGGGTGAGGAACACCGGGATGGATGTACCTTGATTTGGACCTGCAGATTCCTCAGCAGTTTCTGGGACTCAGCTGCCTGTCTGTTAGCATGGTTGAGCTGCACCTCCATCTCATTCAGGTCACCCTCCATCTTCTTCCTCAGGCGCACCGCCTCGTTGCGAGACTTGGCCTCAGCATCCAAGGTGGCCTGCATGGACTCCAGTGTTCTCTGGTGGTTACGGCTACACAGTGGAAGAAAACATCAGGACGTGAAGAAGAGTGGTTGATTGGTGGAATTATTTCTATGTTTGGTGGTGAAATTTACCGCAGGTTGTCAATTTCCTCGTCCTTTTCTGCCAACTTTCTGTCCATATCAGCCTTCATCTGGTTCAGCTCCAGCTGGATCCGGAGAGTTTTGCTTTCTTCGTGCTCTAGAGTACCCTGAGTCAGACAGACAGACGGATGGCTCGTCTCAGTCCAAATTATCCCACAGAGCACAAACATGGAGGCATGACCTAAATCTGCAACTACTCACTTCAGCTTCCTCCAAAGCAGCTTGGATCTCACTCTTCTCCAGGTCCAGCCCTTTCTTTATCTTCTCCAGCTCGTTGATCATCTTCGCCCCCTGACTGATTTGATCTGACAGGTCAGTTATCTCCTCTGTGGAGGTGGAGAACAACAAGCAATTTGTCTTTCATGTTCCATCAGGGCACCAGAGAGGTGGGACACAACAGCTTGTACCTTGGAGGTTCTTGTTCTCCCTTTTGATGGTTTCCAAATGATCTAGGGTCTCCTCATAGGAGTTCTTCAGTTTGAAGAGCTCTGTGCTCAGACCACGGGACTCTTTCTGAGAACTCTCCAGCTCTGTCTGGCATTCCTCGTACTTCTGTTTCCACTCAGCCAGCACCTGGAGGACACAGTGGAACAGGTTTTAAGTTTCTTTTTCATAGCTGAGATTACTATGGAACAACGATCTTATTGCTATACAAAGCAGCATCATACTGCTGTAGGCCTTTTACAGCACCTTTTACAGTAGTGACACCACCATCCTGTAACACCAGAACCGGGGCTAGATGTCAATTCTGATGTTACCACATATGTATGGATAACTAGCAAAGTGACATTTTGCAGACATTTGAGATGGCTTTGCCTCTGACAGTCCAGGGGCCTCACTTGTTTCATAGTAAAAGTATAGGTATGAGCAAAAGAAAATGGTGTACAAAGAAACAAACAAAAAAATCAACCTTGTAAAACTTTGCACACACCTTTGTAAATCACACATTACTTTGAATTGTGGGCACATGGACCTGCCTCATAACCCGCCTTGTACAAGCCCACAAACAACCACAGATGGTCAATGCACAACACCTCATGAATATTCAAACATACACGTGAAGTGTACTTATCATAAGAATTGAAAGGAAGGAAGGAAGGAACTTTCATTTGAAAGGTCTATAAGTATCTGGACATCTCCTGTCCCATTACTGTCTTGATAATGACATGATTTCCACAGTTGTTATTGCTTAGCAACAGGCCAGTCATCATTTGGATATGCAGACACACACACACACACATGCACGCACACACCTGACTTTTGCATACATAAGATAAGATAATGAAGAAATGAACTATACTGTAGGACCCAAGAAATTTACAGTCTTTGAGGACATTCAAGATAGTGGTTGCCTTTAGGAAATTTATTGTGTGTCATTACCTTGTCAAAGTTCCGTTGCTTTTTGTCCAAAGCAGCTGCTGCAGCATTGGATCGCTCCAGGTCGATGAGAAGATCCTCGATCTCTGTCTGGAGTCTGTGTTTCGTCTTCTCGAGCGAGGAACACTTGGCATTGGAAGTTTCCACTGTCTCCTCAGCCTCTTGCAGACGTGTGACCAGCTTCTTCCTGTTTCAGAGCAAATGCATCAGTCACTCATACAAATGATCATCGTATAACACCCAGTTGTGTGAGTGAAGTGCGCTCTCACTCACTTGGCTTCCTCCAGCTCTTCAGTCCTCTGGATGGCATCAGTTTCATACTTCGTCCTCCACTGGGCCACCTCTGCATTAGCTTTGGACAGTGCCCTCTGCAGTTCAGCCTTGGCTTCCTGTTCCTCATCATACTGCTCTCTCAACAGGTCACAGTCATGTCTGGATGACTGCAGCGAGTGAGCCAGGGCATTCTTAGCCTACACGGACCAATCATGAGGATGGAGATCAGATAGATGGTTTAGAACAACTCCAAAACATGACTGCATTAGACAAAGAGACACAGTGATGAGGAGCAGACCTTATTTTCCTCCTCCAGCTGTTTCTTAAGTTCATCAACATTCTGGCTGAAGGAGTTCTTGGCACGTTGGAGCTGGGAGATCATGGATTCACGCTCTTCCAGCTTCCTGGTAACCTCGGCTACATGGAGGGAAACCAGCATGAACAAGCATTTATTACAGGTGTGTTACAATCGTTTGTTTATTTGTTTTTTTAGATTCATGATAAAAAGATGCCCCGTACCACTCTCGGCCTGTGCGCGGGGCCCTCTGGGTGTTGGCGTCATTGAGTTGCCTCTGGAGCTCTTCCACTTTGCTTTAGCTTCACTCAACTGATCTTCAAACAGACGGCACGTCTTCTCTGAAGTGGCCTGCAAACCAAAGTACAAGTCAGTGTCTCAAACACGGGCCTGGGCCCGGTTTCATAAAGCAGTCTAATCTTTAAGTCTATGAAACTTACTTAGTCGACTACAGTTAGTCGACCAACATTATTGGTCTAATCATCATTTCACATCGATGGCTAAACTTGTACATTCGCTGTTTTACATGAATCAACAATTTTCATGGACATAGCGGCCTCACAAACACTGTTGCCAAGAAACGCCTCAAATGTGCTACAGTTTTGTTTACTTTCGGGTTGGTCCATCTGCTACAAACATGGCTGAGTCCGCCACCTCAGAGGAGAAGCGCTCCTGACCTCGGCGTCCGTAAACATCTCCAATGGATTATTCCAGTCTCAGAACACCTGCTCTTGCTGCAAGTCTCTCTTTCCTTCCCCCTCCATCAACTGGTGGTACACGATAGCCGCCTTTTTTGAGGTAAGACACTGAAATTTTGTTGACTAAAATAAGATTAGCCTCCTCTGTACCAGGCTAAAAACTTTAGTCGTGTAACGCAAAACTTTAGCTCGTGTTTTGTGCAACGACTAACATAAAAAAAGCCAACTAAGTAAGTGAGTTTATTCAACTACACAAGATGACACTGCTTGATGAAACCGGCTCTGGTTTCGGTCTCGCAGTGGTTTGTCTACTTACCTTGCCTTTGGAGAGCTGCTCCACAGTGGAAGCCAGATCATCAACCTCCATCTTGGCCTCGCTCCTTTCCTTCTCCAGCTTCTGCTTGATGCGCTGCAGGCTGTCAATCTGCTCGCTCAGCTCTGCTACACTGTCGGCATGCTTCTTCCTCAGGGCTGCAGTGGTGGCCTCATGGTGCAGCATGGCTTCCTCCAGGTCTCGTCGAAGCTTCAGAAAATCAGTCTCTCTCTTCTTGTTGATCTCAATCTGGGCTGAGGTGGCTCCACCGGCCTCCTCCAGACGCTCGCTTAGCTCCTCCAGCTCACGAGCCACATCACCACGCTGCTTCTCCACTTTGGCCCTGCAAGCCCTGTCAGCTTCCAGCTCCTCCTCTAACTCCTCTGAACGAGCCTACGGGAAAGCGACACTTAGTGACTACATCGTGACAGTGTTCCTGTTGCGGTAAAGTTTGAGCAGCTTGAATGTCCACCTGTAGCTCCTTTATCTTCTTCTGCAGCTGGTTGACTATGGCTTGCTCATCTTCAATCTTTGAGCTCATCGCATTCATTTCAAAGTCTTTTCTGAGGGGACATTATAGGTTAGATCACACTGACTGCACAAAACCAGGACAAGATCATTCTTTTTTTGGCGGTGGCACGTTAGTGCTCACTTTTTCAGCCTCTCTTCAAGCTGCTGCTTGTCGTTTTCCAGGTCCATGACAGATTCCAAGGACATTTTGAGATCACCCTCTAGCTTACGTCTGACTCGTTCCAGGTCCATGCGCAGCTTCTTCTCTTGTTCCAGAGAGCCCTCCAACTGATTCAGATAACAACAATAAGATGCTTTTCTTATGACATATATCATCAGTCAGTTAGCACATGGCCTCATCTGTACAACCAATCTGATTTTATTCGTTCCTTTTTTTAACTTTATGTTTGATAAATAACAAAAACTTACATCATCTACTTGTTGCTCCAATTTGGTCTTGGCTTTGGTCAGAGAATTGACTTTGTCTTCCTCTGCCTGCAGGTCATCTAGAGTCTGCTGGTGAGCCTCCTGCAGAGCCTTCTTCTCTTTGGTCAGCTTCATAATGTTTTCATCCAAAGCTGCCATTTCCTCAATCAGGTTCTTCACCTGCAAGCAAAAAGAAAAGATTTAAGTTTGGGTTTTAATTAAAAACCAAAAAAACTTCAAAGTTCTAGATTTCGTCAACTGAGAATTAACAGTCTTTATTTAAGCCTTGGTCTTGTGGGTTTGTGGCTTGACTATAACACTGTCATAATGGGATAACACAGTGGGTCATGTGATCCACCACCCACAGCCAGAAGACATGGATTTAGATTTAGAAACATAAGATGGTACTTATTACTGAAAAGTCGTTTTAATAGACAGTGAATGGTCTGGAATGTTTTGAAGGGTCAGCCAAACTTTCAACCTTCAATGTTAATGAAAGCATTGCTCTTGACGTGAGCGTACTGGCAAATAGACCTAATTAAAATTAAATGAAAATTCACAAACAGACAGACAGACTTTTGTTACCCCAAATTGTTCAAAAGTCAAGTTCGTAGAGGTCCGTCGGCAAAATTAATGGCCCTGTCTGACATGCAGTCTAATCACAGATCAGAGCCTCCAAATGGTCGCTAGAACAGTGGTTACTGAATTCAAGGTTTTTCCTCTGCTCTTGGACCTTGTTAACTCTCAGTTAGTTTATGCTTTCTAAAACAAACATGACATTTGAGAACTGAAAAGCCAGATGGTCCATTTTTGGCTCTCCTCACCTTGTTCTCTGTGGCGTGTTTCTCCTTTTCCACTTTGGCCAAGGTGATCTCCAGATCATCTATGTCTTTCTTCAGCTCAGCACACTCATCCTCCAGCTTACGCTTCTTGGCGAGCACATTGGCGTTCATCTCCTCCTCATCCTCCAGCCTCTCCAATAGTTCTTTAACTTTGGCCTCCAGCTGGATCTTAGTTTTAATGAGAAGGTCACATCGGTCCTCAGCATCCGCCAAATTGTCCTGCTCCTATAGATACAATGAAAACAAGACATCAAAAAGAAACATCAGTGAAATGTTTGAAAATTCTTAATCCTGGATTGTTTCTTCATCAGGAGTTCCACTTACTGCCTGCAGCTGCAGAGACAGGTCATTCTTCTCTTGGATCAGGCTGACCTGCCTCTCCTCCAGCTCTTTCCGCTTTGCCTCAGATTTTTCCAGGGCCTCCTTCAGTTTTGCCATCTCCTCTTTTAGAGCAGCCAGCTCTTTTTCAGTGGCGGCGCTCTTCAGAAGAGGCTTGATTTTGAAGAAGAGCTTCATCCAGGGCCAGTGCTTGACAGCGTAGAAGGCCCGGATGTTCCACTGGATGATCAACAAAGCATTCCTGAAAACATGAAGGAAAAATATCAGTAGACCTTTTAACCTCCCTTATATGGCGTAGGATTAACATTATTTAGCACACTTTGTTGTAAATCATTTTGAAACATTACATGGTTGGAAATTACATGTGTGATAAAGGATAAAACAAAACATAGAGCTGAGGGTGTCACACGTTATCGTGCCATTTCAGCAGCTGGACTTTGAGGAGAATATAATGCATAAAGAGGTCAGTTTTCATAAAAGAAGAAAAGCAGGGACACAGTTGATGTGGATGGAAGAGATACAGAATAATTTTCATTGTTACCTGAGGCCATCAAATGTGGCCATCGGGTATTGCAAAGGCTCTGTGTGTCTTTCTGTGTGTCTGACTGTGCTCAGCATAAGTCCAGTCCTATTACTGCTAGAGGCTTGAAATTTACTGGGAACATTCTTGGGACACAGATCTTGGATATGTTCAAAGATGGATAACCTATTTTAAGAGGTCTAAAAGACATTCTGTTTCAATCTGTTCACTTTTGTTTTTGAGTGGCAGGCATGACTGCCAATCAGAGTAGAGCTGCATTGTGATGTCAGTGGCTGCTCTCTCCAAAATCACTTAATTTTGTGTGTTGATATACATGTTTCTCATATATTATATAAAATCTAGCAAGAAATAAATACTTCTACAACTGAAAACACTGTTTTTGGAACCTAATAACACCTCTGAATTATTTACAAGACATTTTGTGGATGTTAGCATGGTGACATCACAGGCTGGTAGCTAGCTGCAAAACTGTTTTGCTTGTGTGCAAATATAACCTCTGTGTCATATATTATGTAAAGGCTAGCAAGAAACAAACACTTCTAAAACTGAAAACACTGTTTTTGTAACCTGATGACACCTCTGGAGTAATTTACAAGACATTTTGCAGGCGTTAATGTGTACGCTAACGTCTGCTAACTCAAAGCTAACTTCTTATGGAGTTGAATTTGTGTCATTAATACTTGCAAATGCACAGAGGGTGATCTTCACATATTCCTTGATTTGCACAACTTCCGCTCTTAAAAAGTAAATATTGTTTTGACTGATTGATAGATAGAGGGGCTTTATTAAACATGTACAAATTGTACGTAAGACAGTAGGATCTTAATAATTGATTAAACAAATGCAAATTATAAAGAACACAACAGTAATTTATTTGCAGAGAGTTTCTTAATAGGTGTGACAGGTCAACACAATGGAAATACTGTGTGGTCCATGGGCCCCAAGTTGGGCAGCCCAGTTATATACAAACTGGAAGCTGAACTGTTGTGTGTGATTCTTCAGTCAGTCCATCCAAATCAGAATGAAAACTCAGTGGAGTTCAAAAATTTAAACAGACTTTTAAAAAGTTGTGGTATTGCATCAGAACACCCGAGGGTGTTGGAAAGGAAAGTTTGGACTGGTGACGCTGTAAATATCCTGAAACCGCAGTGAGAGGCAGCGTTCTGAACGGGTGTCTCAAAGTAGAATCCGTGATTGTAAAACAATTGTGTGAACATAATACTGTGTTAATTTTTATTGAAACTCTTTTTGTATTTCTCATTTTTCTATTGAAATCTTGATACTTTTGTGTTGCATATGCTTATTTATTTAATTTGATGCATATTTGCAAACCACTTTCCAAGCAGGGTTTTTGCAGCAAATCACTGAAGGCACTGAATTTGTCACATTGATGGCTGCTGCGTACACTGTAGCGGGGTGATGGATGAGCGGTTAGTACGCTTGGCTAATTGTGGAAGGGTCCAGGTTCAAACCCTAATCCCTGCCACATTCCTCCATGTAATGTGGAGTTGTGTCAGGAAGGGCATCCAGTGTAAAACTTGTGTCAAATTCAAAGTGCAGATCCACCTTTGACCTGCTGTGCCGACCACAAGGGAGTAGCCGAAGGGGCTTAGTTTTGATGGCTGATACATCCAACACGACTGAGCACTGGATCCTCGGTGTGGGCTTTTAGTTCTTAAAGGGAGACTGTCACCTTGAGTCGGATGTTCAAAGGGATTTAGGATTAGAAAAGGCTGGTGATGACAGTTTGCAACCATTTTGCTGCAACACGGTTTTGCTCCCAGTCCAGCTGCCCTTCATAAGATACTTATGCTTTTTTAAAATCATTTATAGTTGTGATTGGTCAAGTGACACACCAATAACGCAGGAGCAGATTTTTTTTTTTTTTTTGGGGGGGGGGCATTTTTATTTGATTGCTGTCACTAATCAGACACCCTTAATCGCACACTGAGGGGACGTACTGTGAAATAATAGCCGCAGTGAAACGACGGTGATGTATTCCTAGTCGGGCGGCGTCTCACAGCGTGTCAGACATCTCTAATTTTGGATCTAAAGCAGATTGGTCAAGGACTTGCTGTCAGTGTCCAGAGGGTGAGTTTGAGTGCACACAGGCCTGTACACGCACTGAGGCACTAGAGGGGCGGCAGTGAGTGGATGAGGCATATCTGACATGCCTCCACGCCGTGCGCCTCTCAAAGGTGAGTATCTGTGTTTTTTTAGAAACTACGGCTCTCTGTCTGGTGACCAGCTTTAATCCTCTGTCACCCGCCACATATCCTGCCAATGCACTTACTCAGAAGTGCAGGCGCCGGGGACAAAAGAGGCCAGGGGCCATGGAGCATCCAGGGAGGGGGTCTGTGAGTTGTATTTTTAGGGAGGGCCATGCAGCTGCCACTTGACACATGTTGTCACCTGGCTCTGAGAACATCGTCAGCATTGTTTAATTTAGAGAGCGTGTGATGAAGAAAATGGCAGGAGACCTGGGAGAGAAGGTCTGTGCACGTGTAAGAGAGCAGGACAGGGCCCCTGGAACCAACAGGGCCACACACATGGCCGCTAACCATAAAAGGACAAGCACGCGCCTCACACACGCCAACTACACTGCCCTTGGATGCCGTACAGTGCAGAGGAGGAGTGAACACTAAGGTGTAGAGTATCACCAGCCCAAAGGATCACAGCTGAACCTGCTCAGAGATGCAAGTGTGGGAAACTTTTTTTCCTTCTCTAATGTGCATGTTTCATATACTTGTCAATGAGCCAAGCAGGATTTTTGGTACCACCTTACAAGTTTATTTTTCAGGTAATTTAGTTTTTAAGTTACTTGTTTCTAGATAGTACAAATTATACCTTTTTGTAACTTTTATGATCAAATTAGGTATTTCACAATATGATTGGAACATTTTTCTGTGTTGACCCCTGTGTAATCCTCTGGGAAGGTTAACATGTTTTTGTGCAGACTGAGACTGGATTGTAAGTGTTGTTTTAGCCACCTTAGTTGGTACTGACTGGGTCAAAATTGGTTACATCCCTATCTACTATATTCAGATTGACTGAAAAGGGGAAATCGATGTGAAATCTCTACTGCAGAAGCAGCAGATATTTGGAAACAATCATAAAAATGGACTGTATTTCTGTAGCACTTTTCCATCTGAAGCAGATGTGCAAATAACTTTACAATGATGCTTCACATACACCAGTGTCAGCTTGCTGCCATGCAAAGTGTTCAACTGCATAGCGGGAGCAACTTCTGAATGAAGGACCTTGCCCAGGGGTGCTTAGTGATTTCCAGGGATTTGAACGAAGGAAGATCCTCAGTCTAAACCATCACCTCCTTCGAAGAATGTGAGAAGTTCCATACCAAAGGCGTTTGAGTGGCAGCCTGTAATGAATCTAAATACTTCAAGGGAAATAGACCCCGCAACTGTTAGGCCTCGAAGCAAACACGAGGTTTTAAGTTCCGGCAGCGCAGAGAAAGACCTTAGCCTCAATGTAACTGCTGCCAGACTGGACTGCCTCAACACTCATTTTCATGCAGCATCGCTCAGAAAGTTAACAACTTTAGCTTCTTGCCCTTAGAAGAGGCAATGATCCAGCAACCGCAAAATTTATTATTGAGTTTAGCTCATGGGTATGACAGTTGGTCAGGTCGCTCAAAAGGAGAAAATAATTTGTCAACAATATTTAAAGTCTCTTACGTCTTCAGGGTCAACCTCTGCAGCTCCATCCTCATGATCTTTCCGCGTGCGGCTGCCTGGAGCAGTGTCAGCAGTTTGGCCAGGCGCTCATCCCTCAACTCCTCCAGGTGGCCCAGCAGACCTGCCTTGAAGAACACCTGCAAGAGCCGAGAGAAATGAGTAAGAAAAGCACCATTAAACCAAAGTCTGGCAGCAATTCCACTGATTTAGTCTCAGCAGAGACAATAATAAATGATAGATTAGGTTTTAAAATGGATTTAATTGATTATCATAAATATAAATATAATCTCAAAGCACTTTAATCATCACTAATTGCTTCTGATTTGACTCCTCGCACCTTTGTGTGTCCAAATCTATACTGGCTGTGGTCGATGTCCAAAGAAGCCAGCAGCTTTTCTGCAGCCTTCCTGCTGTCCACAAATTTATCTTCTGGGATGGCGTGTGGGTTCAGGATGCGATAGCTGAAACCATTAATTTGAAGTATCTTTCAGGACTGATGAACAGTGTGAATCTGCGTGCGTGTCTCATTTTAAAGTGAGTGGTGTGTCTCACCGCTGCTTGAATTCAGCATAGAAGATGCGGTTGGGGAATCCCTTTCTGCAGATCCTGATGCCTTCCAGCACACCATTGCAGCGCAGCTGGTGCAGCACCATAAACGGATCGATGCGCCCTGTGCCCAACACAATTCATACATGAGCTTAGTCCATGTTGCACTGGTACTTGTGATAGATGGAGTACCACAGGCGCCCGTTTTGGGACCATCTGATTTTATAGCATGCTCTTGGAGACACATCACAATGTTACCAACATTTTCAACACTGGATGTCCATGAACTCTACTTACACATAAAATTTAAAGTAATCTCTTATAGTTATGGAGATATCTTCTTAAAAAAAAACAAACAAAAAAAAACTTTTCCAAATTGCCAAAATACTGTGATAACATTTCAAAATAACTTTTTCCAACACAAATGTTAACTCAGTCAGTCCTGATTATATTTCCTGAAGAAAGATTAAATAAATGGTCTCAGGGCAACCAACTGTAAATGGGCACCAGTCTTGGCTGGGGAAGTAATGAGCTGGACTGGAGTCCCGCCCACAGCAGGCCATAGACTCTCGTCTGCTTACATAAATCGAGTTAAAGACCAAGGGAGGCCACAAACCTCTGAGGTAACTTGCCTGACGAGATTCATCCTTATTGAAATAAATTTTGCCAGAGCACGTTTTATTGCCTCGTGGCTACAGTACTTTATAAGTGACTTGTAGAGGCGTTGTTGATTTACAAGACATTTTGCAGATGATGAGTTGATTAAGTAGCACTTTGTGATACCTGGAGTCTTGGTCTCATTGGGGATGATGCAGCGCACAAAGTGGGGTTGGGTGCTGCGGAGGTTGGTCATCAGCTTGTTCAGATTTTCCTGGAGTGAGAGAAAAAAAAAAACTGTATAAATCATCTTCAAGGAGTAAATGTAAAAATAATGGATTATTCTTGAACTTTTTGTGTGTGTAACATCAGCCAGTGCAGAAATACCAAAAACACACACTGATCTGAAAAAGACGCGTTATCCTCGAAGCATTAGTGAGAGGAGCCAGCACAGACTTAAAGTGATGTTCATGTGATCATTGCCCTAAACATCACTGCAAGTCTTAACTGCCTCCGTCCCAGCTGTGCAGAGACGCCGCCTGCAGGTTCTCACAGCTCACAAAACGCCGGCTGTCAGTCATCAGTCTGCACTGACACATGGACTCAGTCTCACCTTGTGAAGCTGAGAGACGGTCTGGAAGGAGGCGGCCTTCTTCCTCTTTTCCTTCACTCCAGGCTTGATCTCACTCACTGCACACAGGAAACAGAGGGATTAATTTTCCCAGTCTGAGGCGTCTCTCCTCCTGTCTCCTGTCAGACCGTGACCATACCTGTGTCTGAGCTGATGTAATTCTCGTACAGGGACGCCAGCAGTTTGTTGGATGACTTTTGGAAACACAACACCACTGTCTCATTCAGTGGGTCTTTGTTCTTGTCCAGCCAGCCAAAAATGTTATATGGCACCTGTGACAGGTAGTGAGGACATAAATACGTGCATGTGCCAGATGTGAAACAAAATTATTCTAAGTGTCGCCCCTTACCACGCCAGCGTAGTGCACCAGCTCAAAGTGCGCCTCATACTTGCGCTTCTTGTCTGGGCGTGGCTTTTGAAAATTGGGCGATTTGCCGAGGTGATTGTCAAACATCTTGGCTTTGAAGCTGCTGTCGGTTGCCTTTGGAAACATGCACTCCTCTTCGAGGATGGACATGATGCCCAGCGGCTGCAGGAAGCACACGCTGTTCTTTACACTGACCTTGAGACAACCTACTGAAAATAAACCAAATGTCTGATTTACCTTTTCGATGAGATCGATGCAAGCTTGAAGGTCCAGCCCAAAATCGATGAAGGTCCACTCGATGCCCTCCCGTTTGTACTCCTCCTGCTCCAGGATGAACATGTGATGGTTGAAAAACTGTTGCAGTTTCTCATTGGTGAAGTTGATGCACAGCTGCTCGAAACTGTTGAGCTGAAACAGGAACAGGCATTCAGAGGAAAGGTTAGATGTGCACGGCAGGCTTTGCTACCAACAACACGAACACTACACAAGAAGGAGAAAACACGGGACAGCACCTAGTGACAATGCAGCAAAATACTAATTTGCTTCAAAATATTCAAATAATAAACACGCTTTGATTTATCCATGATCCAAAAACTGCAGTGTGGATGGACTCACTTCAAAGATCTCAAATCCAGCAATGTCCAGGACTCCTATGAAGAACTGGCGAGGCAGCGCGGTGTACAAGGTGCGGTTGATGTGTCCCACAAGCCACTTGAACATGCGGTCGTAAGTGGCTTTGGCCAGTGCACCGACAGCGTACGTAACCTAGAACGCCCACAGCAGGAGGAATACAGCTGTCATTCACGTGGAGAGCCCCTGTTGCTTAGATACCAGAATCCACTGTGTGTGGAGACTCAGGATTAAGAAGCTCATCAGCATACAAGTGTTTGTTTGTTCCACTGTGGCTTATTTTCCATCTTGAGTTTCTGCCTCGTGTGTAGTTTTAGTCAACCAGTCACATGACAGAAGAAGTATCGCACTCATTAGCACCACTCAGGGTTTGTCTTCTGTCTGTTCACCATGACATCACAAAAAAAAACTGTAAACATATAGAGACTGAACCAGAATCCTGCAATAGTTTGTTCCCATCCATCCATCCATCCATCCATCCATCCATTTTCTTCCGCTTTATCCAGAGTCGGGTCGCGGGGGCAGCAGCTCAAGCAAAGCCGCCCAGACCTCCCGATCCACACACACCTCCCTTTACAGGAAAATATATAAATGAACTTTAACAACCAACAGACAAACAAACAAACAAACACCAATAAGTCCTCTACAAAGTCTACTTTCTGTGAAACAAGTTTAAGGAGAATGTCGGGAAAAACAATTTTCCACAACTTAGATCCTAATTCAGATAAAGCCTGAAAGAAAGACAAAAAGGTGGTCTATAATCCTTGTGTTTAGAGTCAGATCTGAACTGCTTCCCGTCCATCCAGATACTAACAAGGTGTATCTAAAGAAGTGGTGTGAGTGTGTGCGTAGTTTTGTTTTTTAGATTTTTAATCTGGTAGATAAAGGGAAAGTGAGCATGCGGCAAACATTATTCAGCTCAGGAATAAAACCCATTGACTCTGCAGACTGTATCGTATTCTACGTGGTCGCGGCTTTAACCATTAATTCACTGCAACTGCTTTGGTTTTTCCCTGATGGGAACAGGGAGCAATTTGGGTTTTAGCATCTTGGTTACAGAGACTAGTCAGGGGATCAATCCAACAACTTGCTCCACTCAGAAACAACCTGTTCCACCACGAGTCACAGTCCCCAACAAAAAGAGAAGAAGAAGAAATAAGGCCTATGGAGGATCTCGGGTCTGCTGGAGCCCATTCCAACAAAAAGAACATTAAACACCCATTCACACCCTACGACCTATCCTGTTAAGGGTCGTGGTCGGAACACCATTTGTATGTCCCAGCATACAAATAAAATTAGTAAAAAAGAGTAACAAGTTAAGATTTGCGTGAAGGTTGGTGTGGCTCAGATTGCATTAAAGTTTTAATTAGCACTTGTGGGGATATTGTTTTTAGTCCAGCAGTATGTGAACAGGACAAGCTAATTTGTTTTTGAGGAAAACTGTATCAAATTAAAGGTCACAGGCTAAAGTCGAACATTTGGCCAATGCTTGTGCATACGGGGTGTTTAGAATGGCGGTTTGTAAGTATTGGTTGAAGAAACAACTATGGTTACTATTAACTCTGATATGAAATTATAAATCAATTTTCTATTGGTCACATGACCTTTGAGCTTGAGTGACCTTGAAAGGTCAACCTCTGCAGTTTAACTCAGACAGTTTGGCATCAATATGGATGAAATATGGTGGGAGAGTTTTGTGTTATCCAAGGATAAAATGGGTCATATTTCTAACAGTTGTTCAAATGGTAAATGGTAATTGGATTGCATTTATATAGCGCTTTTCCATCTGCATCAGATGCTCAAAGCGCTGTACAAATAATGCCTCGCATTCACCCCGATGTCAGAGTGCTGCCATACAAGGTGCTCACTACACCCCGGGAGCAACTAGGGGATTAAGGACCTTGCCCAGGGCCCTTAGTGATTTTCCAGTCAGGCTGGGATTTGAACCGAGGATACTCTCATCTCAAGCCCAACGCTTTAACACGAGACCATCACCTCCCCAAATATCAAGTCCACACAAAAAACATAAATTATGTGTCACTGAGTCACACAGAATGAATTTGTGTGCTATTCAACATGCAATGTGTATGAGTATGTTTCACTCTATACATCCATTCTTTAAAATTTCAGATTTATCTTTATTCCACTGTAATTATAAGATGTTGCATTTGGATTTCAGAAAGTGTTATTTTTCTTTTTACCATTATATAGACTAAACACTTAATGGAATAGTAATCAACACATTCCTGCACTCTAAAAATGCTTCATGGAGTTAGTTTGTATAACTTAAATTGAGCATAAAAAAGATTTTTGCATGTTCACATTTTTAATAATTTGATAACTTACAAGATGTTGGTACAGAAATGTTTTTACAGTTAAAAAATTGTTAAACAGAGGACAGCAGTGGTTTTAAAATAAGTTTGATAGTAAAACTGGAATTATAACATGTAATTTATTCGGACTTAAGTGAAATAAGTTAAAAATGAAAACAAACTTCTAAAAAATTAAGTTAACTATTTTTATGGACATTTCTGAGTAGAAAGACATTAGAACAACTTAAGTGAAACATGTTGGCTTCCTAATAACATCAAAACCTTTCAATTAAATTGGTTCAACTTAATTAACTCTGTAGAGCACAAAGCAAGTCAAGTGTATTAAACCACTTCACTAAACGCTTTGCTAAACTGAGTTAGTCGAAGTATGAAAGTGATGGTGTCCACTTGCTTGTGGCTGAGCTGGACTTACTTAAAAAAAAAGAGCCACATGTATTTTTCCCCTAATTTTTTTTTTTTAAGTTGAGCAGTGTATTGCCTTTTTGGAGTGTGTATAGATAGTTAGTAGTAGAATGACAGTTAGTTTCAGTCTGATGACAAGGAAGTGAAACCACACTGATGTATTTACTCACCTGTTCCACGTTCTGTCCCTTCACTACGTACTCATTACCCACCTTCACCCTTGGGTGAAGGAGGCCCTTGATGAGATCAGCTGAACTGACCCCCATCAGGTAGGAGGCCTTGTCTGCACCTGTGACCAAACATGACACAAAGACAGAAAAACTCAGTGATGATCTGCATTTTGTGATCTGCTGTTGATGTCAGATGCTGTCACCGGTTCGTACTTTCAGTGCCATCAGCCTCAGCCTGTTCCTCACGCTGCTTCTGCTTGAACTTCATGTTGCCAAAGTGCATGATGGCTCCAACTATTTTATAGCAGCCGTATTTCTCATCGGGCAGGAAGCCGAGGATGTCCATGGCATGCTGCGGAGAGGACAAGAAGGACACGTGTGTTCATCAGGGCTTTGAATGTGAACAGTTTTCTGTCCCTGTGGAAAAACTCTTACATCCGTGGCCATCAACTCCTGTCCATCATCGAGGTTCTCCACAGTGGTCACGCCCTGCGAGCAGAAGTGGTAGTCGTACGGGTTGGAGGACACCAGCAGCATGTCTGCAACAAAAACCACAAAAGATTGTACCTCCAGGCCTCCTGCTGTTGTCCGTCAAAAAAATCTATAAACATCAGAGGGACAAACCTAAAAGTTCAGGTTTTTTCTGCGACATGATCTGGTAGTAGATATGGTAGCTCCTCTCACCGGGCTGCTGGAATATCACTCTGGATTTTTCCAGAAGATCTGCAAGATACAGAAACATACAACATGCTGGCATTACAAAGGGTGCTTAAATACAGTGCTGGAGTTTTATTAGGCTGAAACATTAAAGAACAATTAAATTTTTTTACCATCTGAGTCAGAGCAAAGCATTCATAGCAAACAGCCTCAGACGGCTCGACTCACCTTTGTGCATACACATGAAATCCCTTTTCAAAAAATGTTCAAAATATTGCACCGGCAATCAAGTTCTAAATGAACTTAAACATTTCAATTCCACAACCCGCTGGTAGACAGTATTTAGCAATTTAGCAGTATTTAGCAAAAGCAGACAAATATAAGAAATGGTAAACAGAATTTGAAACATGCAATTTGTCCTCAAAATTTTATAAACAAAATAAATAAATAAATATATAAAAATCCCAAAAATCACATGGCACAAGTTCTGTAATTTTGCCTCTTTACAACACCACGCTGTAGTTTAAATTAAACAAATCTGTGTTTGTAGTGCAGACGTTTAGCTTTAATTCATGGGATTCAACAAAAATATCACATTCATCATTTAGGAATTACAACAAATTTTATACAGCGTCTCCAGTTTCAGAACCCATAAGTAATCGGATAAACTAAATATAAGTATTAGTGAATACATGAACACTGCCAGGCCACTGAATGTGTTTTGAAATTCATTAACATCAAAAATCTTACCAAAATTGGTAATATGTAGAAAAATGTTGCAGATATTTTCGCAATTTCAATTTATTTTCAATTATATAGCGCCAAATCATAACAAAGTTGCCTCAAGGCGCTTCACACAAATAAGGTCTAACCTTACTAACCCAATATCAGTCCC
Organism: Thalassophryne amazonica; assembly: GCF_902500255.1. Lineage (NCBI taxonomy): Eukaryota > Metazoa > Chordata > Actinopteri > Batrachoidiformes > Batrachoididae > Thalassophryne > Thalassophryne amazonica. The sequence goes on from NC_047105.1 coordinate 108,619,015, forward strand.
CCAGCTATCAATTCCATAAAAAAACACCTATCAAACAATTTAAAAATATTTTTCTTATTTTATGATGAATGGCATAACTGTGTTATGCTGTACAAAACATTTTTGAGTTCTGTAGCCTTGTTGCTGTTGCCACACAGGCACAGGATTTAAAGGTGCAGTGAAACGTAAGTAAAAATGACAGGAGCCAAAAACGTCCAGAAACTGCTTGTGGTCCAGAGGGTTGAAGTGCTCTTTTATGCAGTAACTTATGCACTACGTTATTAACACCCACTGACAGTTCATGGTAACTTACAACAGAAATCACTGGTGATATTATTGCATTTCTCTATGCATTTCTGAGCGGGAAACAAAAACTAACCAGAACTAATGAAGCTTAACAAACAAAACATGAAAATAAAACAAAGCAACTATCAAAAGTGAGTAGAATGCTCAGAGGCTTAATGTTTTAATATGACGTGTAAAAAAAAAAAAAAAAAAAAAAAAAAAAAGAACTTTTCCATAAACTTACAAATATCGATATCAGCCGACGCAAGTTTCCCAGTCGGCCCAAAGTGGATTCTGATGAACTTGCCCTGTGGAGAAAAAGAGCAAAGAATATTCATGAAGTGCACTGAATGCACATACTCTGTAGTACATATAGTACTCACAAAACGGGATGAGTTGTCATTCCTTATAGTTTTGGCATTTCCAAATGCTTCCATGGCAGGGTTGGCCTCGATGATCTGATCTTCCAGAGTTCCCTGTGACAGCAAGTTTTATAACACGTCTGATAAAGTGACATGAGCAGAAGTTACAAATATAAATGTAGCCGCAGTTATTTTGTTCAGCAGCTGAAACTCACCCCTGTTTTAGTGGCCGGACCTTGCTGCAAAAAGAGGTGAAAAGCTCACATGTGAGTGCAACATCATGTCTCAACAGTGACACGTTTCTCAGTCAAAACGGGGGAACAGCAAAAGAAAAAAACATTAGAAACTGAATGTTAAAGCTGTGGTAAAAACCAATGGCCGGCAACCAAAGATGAAGTGTGGTGTGAACTCAGGAGAGAAAAATGGAACAAAAATGAGCGTCAGACATGTAAAAGTCAAAGCCAAAATTCAAGTCAAAGGGAAACGATAAATGGAAATTCACAGCTTTCTGGTGTTAATTCAGATTCCAAAAATAAAAATTCTAAATAAAAGCATGGAAGAGGAAAACGGAAAATGAAAAAGATATATCAATGAGGACACAGCAGTGTGACATGAAGGTGATGACAAAACAGATTTTACATTTACCATTAAATGTATGGACAAGGTTTAAGGGGAAAAACACTGAAGGAGTCCTGGGACCAAAAAAAAAAACATGAGGATTAAAAAAAATAAAATAAAATAAAGGCAATACACCAAAAAAAGCTTGAAAAAGGGGGTGGGGAAACAAAATATGGATTGCCATGTCGGCCTTACTCCTTTTTTAGCAGATGTTTCCCCAAGAGCTGCCACAATGGCAAAATACTGAATGACACGTTTCGTGTTGACAGTTTTGCCCGCACCGGATTCTCCGCTACAGGAGTGTGAAAAATAAAGTATACATACAAAAGATAAAAACCGGTCACAAAACTGGTAAAGGAAGCTAAAATATTAGCTTGCATTTTACAAAAGAAGAAGCAGCAAAAAAGAAAAAAAAATGTGAGGAGCAGTTTATAAACAAAGCAAAATTCTGCAAGGAAAAAAGTAAAATCTTTTAGTGTGTGTAGGTTCTATACAGGTGCGTTCATGCAGACAGTTTCAAAGGCTCTTTAAAAGGTGTAGTTACTTACGTAATGAGCATGGACTGGTTTTCCCGATCTGTGGAACAGAAAATTAGTCCAGGTTTGCATGCAATAAAAGTGTGAGGGTGTGATTGTACACGTCTTTGTCAGGACCACTCACTGCGTAGCATGTCGTTGTAGGCATTGTCTGCAATGGAGTAGATGTGGGGTGGCACCTCTGAGCGGCGTTTGCCTTTGTACACAGCAACCACAGGCGCTGTGTAGACAGGCAGCCATTTGTAGGGATTCACCGTCACGCAGAAGAGGCCGGAGTAAGTCTAAGGCCGCAACAGCACGACGTTAAAACAGAAACACGAACGATCCGGCACCGAAAACACAACAGTTTTAAGGTCAGAAAGGGAGAAGATCACAGGATACTCACGTAGATCATCCAGTGCGAGTAGCGTCGGCGCAGGTTGAAGAGCACAGAGGCCTCATTGAGGTGGGTCAGCATGGCCATGTCCTCAATCATGTCAAACTTCGGAGGGTTCATCTGCTGGATGTCACCATCCTTCACGGTCAGCGTCTGAGAGGTGGACACGGGAAGGTCACAAGTGAAGATGTCTTTCACTGACAGAAAAGACAAGCTGGTAGATGAACACTGACCTTCCCATCCTTGGTCTCCACGATGACTTTGTCACCGCTGAGCTCCTTGATCTCGATCTCGATGTAGGCCTCTTTGTCATCGGGAATCCATGCTCGCTTCTTACCTAGCAGAAGGTTTGCAACTCCAGAGTTTACAAGGTGTCAAAAAACATAACTGAGTAATTGTGAAAAATGATTAAGGTCTGAATCTTTCTGATTATAAACTAAGATATTTCTCATTTTTTGATTAGTTAATTCACACTCATTAAAGTCATTTTATTTTGTTGTCTGTGTACTGATTAAACTCAGCCTGTCTGTTTCCTCTCAAAACACTAAAAAAAGTTGTTACATCAGCAGTTTTTTTTTTTTTTTTTTTTTTGGTCTTTTATAAGCAGCTGCCAATTGAAATCTGAACTCAGGACCATTAAAACGATGCGCCCTATAAGGTCCCGTTTCTTTGGAGCCTCCTTATTCGGCCTACCGTCAAAAGCGACGTTGAACATCGCCAGCAGCTCCATTTCTGATTTGCGTAAAAACGGCGCAGCCTCCCCGAACTCCTTCAAGTCAAGGCGGGACATGTTGGCAACTCCTCAGCGGTCCCACTCAAAGCCGGACGTGGCGATGACACAGAAGAGATGCGGAACTCCTTAGAGAAGAAGACAAAAGTTTGCGTTATAGGGTCAGCGGGGGTCTCAGCCAAAAATGCGTAAAAACGCAAAAGAGACAGCAAAGCGGAGCGCGTGCACGATCACGTGCCACTGACCACAAGCAAGACTTCCACACTTCTGTGGGTCAAACTGAGACTCTGCCATTCACTTTAAAGGGCGGCCGACCCGCGCGTAAAAAGCGCGTAATGATCAACCTACCAAAGGAAAAGCTGCCCGCTGACCTCAGGACGGCCACAGCGAAATAACAGCTCGTTCAGAGGGGCTCTGCTTTATACCCTGATCCTCAAGGTCACGGTCAGTGGACATTCGTCACTCATTAGCATATGCCACCTCCTCCGACGCCTATTGGTGGTGAGCGCTCGTCTCAATTGACACAAAAGGAAAGCTGCGTTTTTGTCATTGCGCTAAACCCAAGAAGGCTATTTTTGTATCCCACTTATTTTATGCACTGTACACACAGTAAGAGAGGGTAGGAGGGGTATGTGTGTGTGTGTGTGTGTGTGTGTGTGGGGGGGGTGCATTAGGAGCATCCCTGCAGGAGGGGATTTTTTTTGTTCCTCACTGGCAACTTATTGGTGCACAATTTGAAGGGCATCACTGCAAAAGTCAGAAAACAATGGCAGACACCAAAAAATACACTGGTCAACTTAAATAAACGTCACAATTTGCATGGAACTTTTTGTAATTTTATCTTAGAAAGTAGGGCGGCATCGTGGATGAGTGGGTAGCACTGTTGCCTCACAACAAGAAGGTTGTGCGATCCCTTCACACGCGGCCCTTTCTGTGTGGAGTTCTCTCCAACTGCTCTGGCTTCCTCCCATTTCAGAAAACATGCATGTTAAGTGAATTGCAAACTTTAATTTCACTGTAGGTGTGCTTGAATGAGTTTGTCTGTCTATATGTGGCCCTGTGATGGACTGGCATCCTGTCCAGGGTGTACTCTAGCTCTTGCCCTATGTGTTGCCAAGTGCCAGCAGGGATGTTTGCTATTGTGTATGGCCACAGAGGATGTAACCTTAGAAGAGATTATTTCAGGAGCCGGGTGGCATTAAACAGGCTACTATAAATACACAACATTTATATTAATAGAGTGAAAGATGACGAATGGCGCTTACCATACACTAAAGTCTGCCTCTTATGAAACCGCACAAACATAAAGATACAACTGAAACAATGATCTGAAAGTCAAGTTATCCGTAGTTTTCCCCCTTTATAAATTTGCCACCAGTGCACAGCATCAGCATCACTCGGGTGACCGCCGTATCCACTGAGTGTTTGACATTGTGCGTATCTGCTGTACTTTTGTCGTGGCACAAATGGTATGTCTTTTACCAGATCTGACCTTCAGAGGAAAGGGAGAGGTTTTGAGCCTGGTATGGGTGCAGCAGGGTGACAGCACAGCAGGGGAGAAGGGGGAGGGAGAGAGGACCATGGCTTCTCAGAATAGACAAAGCCAGAGTCTAGCATTCCTGATAGGGAGCCTGGCTATTAACTGTGTCAAATTCTGGAAAAGTCACGCAGATAAGCTGACGACTGTTCTGCTGGTGGAACAACTGCAGGTTTAACTGACACCCAAAGTATTCACTCCCTTAGAATTTTATATGTTTTTACTGTTACAAAAAAAATACACTTTTTAAAAATTATGCTCCTCAAACTCAATGTGAAAAATGAATATCTACATGTTAAGTTAAATAAAAATATAAAACTCAAAATAATGGATTACATATGTGTGCAACTGTGTTATTATAATAGATTTAAAGCATCGCTTTTACAGAAAGGTTTCTTTAGACAAGAACACTTACAAGTCATTGAATATATTTTGGAGGAATTTCAAAAATACTCTGATATCATGAGCTCACAAGATGTAACCTCACAAAATGTACAATCCAGCCTCAGCATACCACTGACCAAATGTGTGATGCCATCCCAGGGTGGGAACTATAGCCAGGTAGGACTCAATGAAGGATTACACATGGGTCAACATTTACAAATGCTCCAGTCATATTGAAAACTATACTACATTATTTGTATGATCATAGGGATTCCAAAAGTTTGGACTATGTTATGGAGTTATGGGGTAAAAACAGCAAGCATTGTGGCAAAGGTCAATTTCACTTTGTACAGGGGTCAAAGGTTAAAGTTGCTCCAATTTTGGTAAAAAGTGACGTAAATTATATAGCTAATAGGGTTTTAAAAAGGAATAATTTGTACAACCTGTTATTCTTAGTTATCACATTACGGGGTGACGTGTCATTGAATCTAATCAACGTTGGCCTTGTTTAATGATGATGATAATAATAATAAATTTATTTATAAAGCACTTTAAATGAAAAGAAATCAACAAAGTGCTGAACAAACACAGAGTAAAAACAATTAAAACCCATAAAAACTGTTGAGTACAAACTACATTAAAAAGAAAGACAAAAATGATAAAACTAGTGATAAACAGTAGAAAATAAATAGGTTTTAAGACTGTTCTTAAAAGAGTCAACAGAATTTGCCTTTCAATTCCCAGCAGGCAGGCTGCTCCACAATGTAGGAGTATGGCAGGAAAAGGCTCTAAAACCTGCTGGCTTCCTTTTAAACCTTGGAACACAGAGCAAGTATGCATCCACTGACCGCAGGGTACAAGAAGGCACATAAGGCTTCACAAGTTCAGTAATATAACTGTCCATTTAGAGCCTTATAAGTCAACAAAAACTTGAAATCTGCTCTTAATGTCACAGGGAGCCACTTAACTAAAGAGAAGCCAGGACAGGTGTGATGATCAAACCTCCTGGTTTACATTAAAACTCTGGCAGCAGTGTTTTGTACCATCTGTAGACAATTTGAAGTTTCCAATCCACCTAACTTTGCTATTCTTTGGGTGTGGGAGGAAGCCGGAAGACCTGGAGAGAACCCACGCAAACACAGGGAGAACACACAAACCCCACACAGAAAAGCCACAGGCGGGAATTAAACCCATGACCTTCTTGCTGTGAGGCAACAGTGCCAACCACTAAGCCACCGTGCTGCCCCATTGCAATGTGATGCAAGTGAAAATGGGCCATCTTAACAACCCCTCTAATGTTCTAATGTGTAAATCAAAAGACAATGATGTATCAAAAGTCACACCCAGGTTTTTAACTTTTTCACAGTGACAAATCACACAGTCACCAAGTGACACTGATTTGCCAGAAAGATGTCTCAGTCTGGGAGGGCCAGCAACGATTATGTCAGTGTTTCCTGGATTCAAAAGCAGGATATTTGCAGACATTCAGTTCCTCACTGCAGCCACACAAGCATCCATTTTTGCAATCTGGGACATGTTGCCTATAAAGACTGACATATACATCTGGAGGTAATCAACATAGCAGTGGAATTCGATTCCATGACTCAGAATAAGATGGCCCAGAAGTGCAACATACAGGGAGAACAACAGAGTACCCAAAACAGAACCCTGAGGTACCCCAAATTTCATAGCTGAAAGTTTACATTTTGTGTCATTATGCATTATACACATTGCCTTCTACCTGACAAATAAGATCTCAGCCATGCAAGAACCCTTCCAGAAATACCAAAGTAATTTACCATTCACTCCAGCAAGATACCATGGTCAACTGTATCAGTAAGTCCAGCAGCATAAACAACGATGCATAATCTGCATCCATGGCCATGATAGATCACTTACTACTTTTGTGAGGGCAGTCTCAGTGGAATGATGAGCTCGAAAACATGAAATTAAGGACACAAAAAACATTATTCTCTGACAGATGGGCAAGATGCTGTTTTGCAACCAGCCTTTGCAGCACTTTGGAGAAAAATGATGAATTAAAAATAGGTCTATGATTCTCCAACAACCCAGAATCCAAAGTTTTTTTATAGCTGCTTTAAAGACAACCGGAAAACCTCCAGTGGTGAGTGTTAAATTTATAATAATCAACTAAATAGGCCATTATGATGACCGGAACTCCTTCACCAGCTTGGCAGGTAGTGGATCAAGAATATATATCATAGATATCTTGCCATCACAATTTGGGAAGCATCTTCAAAGGAATAGCATATTAAAATCTGATAAAACTGGTCTTGAATTACAACCCCTGGCAAAAATTATGGAATCACCGGCCTCAGAGGATGTTCATTCAGTTGTTTAATTTTGTAGAAAAAAAGCAGATCACAGACATGACACAAAACTAAAGTCATTTCAAATGGCAACTTTCTGGCTTTAAGAAACACTATAAGAAATCAGGAAAAAAAATTGTAAGTCAGTAACGGTTACTTTTTTAGACCAAGCAGAGGGAAAAAATATATGGAATCACTCAATTCTGAGGAAAAAAATATGGAATCATGAAAAAGATGCATTATCATCTTGAAAAATGATTTCATCATCCCCAAACATCCTTTCAATTGATGGGATAAGAAAAGTGTTCAAAATATCAACGTAAACTTGTGCATTTATTAATGATGTAATGACAGCCATCTCCCCAGTGCCTTTACCTGACATGCAGCCCCATATCATCAATGACTGTGGAAATTTACATGTTCTCTTCAGGCAGTCATCTTTCTAAATCTCATAGGAACGGCACCAAACAAAAGTTCCAGCATCATCACCTTGCCCAATGCAGATTTGAGATTCATCACTGAATATGACTTTCATTCAGTCATCCACAGTCCACGACTGCTTTTCCTTAGCCCATTGTAACCTTGTTTTTTTCTGTTTAGGTGTTAATGATGGCTTTCGTTTAACTTTTCTGTATGTAAATCCCATTTCCTTTAGGCGGTTTCTTACAGTTCGGTCACAGACGTTGACTCCAGTTTCCTCCCATTCATTCCTCATTTGTTTTGTTGTGCATTTTTGATTTTTGAGACATATTGCTTTAAGTTTTCTGTCTTGACGCTTTGATGTCTTCCTTGGTCTACCAGTATGTTTGCGTTTAACAACCTTCCCATGTTGTTTGTATTTGGTCCAGAGTTTAGACACAGCTGACTGTGAACAACCAACATCTTTTGCAACATTGCGTGATGATTTACCCTCTTTTAAGAGTTTGATAATCCTCTCCTTTGTTTCAATTGACATCTCTCGTGTTGGAGCCATGATTCAAGGTGTGATCACTCCTTTTTAGATGCAGACTAATGAGCAGATCTGATTTGATCCAGGAGTTAGTTTTGGGGATGAAAATTTACAGGGTGATTCCATAATTTATTCCTCAGAATTGAGTGAGTCCATATTTTTTCCCCTCTGCTTGGTCTAAAAAAGTAACCGTTACTGACTGTCACAATTTTTTTTCTGATTTCTTATAGTGTTTCTTAAAGCCAGAAAGTTGCTATGTGAAATTACTTGAGTTTTGTGTCATGTCTGTGATCTGCTTTTTTTCTACAAAATTAAACAACTGAATGAACATCCTCTGAGGCCGGTGATTCCATAATTTTTGCCAGGGGTTGTATTTGCTTAGTAAATATTTCATACAGCTGGAGAGATCAGGGGTATCTTCTCTATTATAGCCTCCACTTTATGATTAAAAAATCCATGACCTTTACTTTGGAAACCAGACATTCAAGTCAAGTCAAGTCTGAGAGCATGTGCTGGAGCTGCACTTTGCTCCATCCACAACACCACTTCCAATCTGTAGGGAAGATATCAGGCTCCCAGACTGAAAGAAAAATTGTTTGTAATGCTAAGTGAACAGCCTCTCCACCTGCCCAGTGGAACTCGGCTACAGCCACAAATCCCTGGAGCTTTTGTTGACCTTAGCTGTTTCACAGCCTTTGCAATCTCACCAAGATTTTCCGATTCACAACTGACTGGAGATTCGGCTCCAAGAACCCTAGCACCAGAAGTATGTAACATCTCAGCAGGGGGTTCAGCCTTATACAACTGCTCAAAGTAGCCAAGCCAACATGACAGTACAGCAGAGGCATGTGTCAGGACTGAACCCTCCTCTGCCATAACTGCAGTAGGCCGAGGTGTAGGTCTGGAGGAACAAAGTGCTTTGATTCCTCTGTAAGCAGGTCGAGGGTCGCTAGACCACAGATGATCACAGATTCCTCTAACAAATGCCTCCTTTGCCATTCTCAGGGTCATCAGAACCCACTTTCTCAGCTCCCTGTAAATCCTAACATTTCTGTCCAATTGTGTACTACAACTCCTCTGGATGAAATTTAGAGTGTCCTCTGTAATGAAACACCTCCTCCTGTGGACACTGGTGGTTCTAATACAATCCTCAGCAACTTTCAGGGTCTGGTTTCAGAAGAACTCCCACAGATCACCAACTGTGTCCATTTCTGTAAGTCCTCCAACCAAATTGCATGCTCCCGAGAAACCGTTTGATCTTGAAGCCTGGCTGGATTTAACCTTGGGCACTGAGCAGGCAGTACCGTGTGAGATTTAAACAGAATCCTCAAAAACATTCAAACATTCAAAACAGTTATAACGCTCCAATTTATTAATCCTATTAGCTCAAACAATAAGTTGCATCACTTTTTTTTTTTTTTTTTTTTAACCAAAAACTGTCCACAGAGTTACATCTGCCTGCTTCTTGCCCATGAACAGCTTCATGGTAGAGTGAAACAGAGAAGACAAAATAAATCCAGTTTATCAAAAGGCACATGAGAAACTTTAGTCTGGATTTCTTATGACTATTATGTTTGTCTCAGCACCATGATTGCTTTGCACTTGTTGTTCCTCCTGCCTGGAATGCTGGTCATCTCTGGTTGCTGAGGTTCTGATTGCCATTTCAGCAATCAGCTGTGAGCTACCATATCTCAGTGAGCTTGTAAAGTCTGTGAAACAGCTGAGGGAGGGTAAAGCTGCACGGATTTGTGAAGTCGCTGCTGAACTCCTTCAGACAGGTGGAGACACAGTTCTCATGCTGTTGCAAGCAATCTTTGCTTTCATTTGGGACACAGGCATCATTCCAACAGACTTTAAGGAAATGAAAGGGATCATATGGACAAGGTGTAGTGCACTGCTCTCTGAGCCAGGAAAGATGCCTGGAAGGATTAGTCATAACAGGATTCAGTCCCAGATACATGCTGACCAGCAGCTGGAATAGTCTGACTTCACAACCAAGACGTCAACCACTGACTGCTTCCTAGCTCTGTGCGTACTCATTGAACACAAGTGTTTAATTTGGTTGTTTGTTTGGTTGAATTTGGATATCCCCATCAAGTTGCTGAATTCTTCCCAATGAATACTGGAATTTTACAGGAATGTGTTTCAGTTCTGACTCTGTTTCCCGCTTCCTTGGACTGGGTGTTGCGTAGGGTCATGGGTACCATTGTTAGTGAGGAAAGGTTTACTGACCATGGCATTATGGGCAAAGCTGTGATTTTTGTGGAACCAGTGGATGAGCCCACTGCAACACTTAAGAACCTGAGTGATGAGTCAGAGTGTCCATGTTTGTAATTGTCCTGGATCAAGATCAAGATTCAGTCATTGAAGATCAAGATGAAGATGATGATCAAGATCAAGATGAAGTCATTGAATGGACTCTGTCATTAGAAGTGTATCTGTAATGTGGTTTAAGTGTCAGATGTGTTGAGAGATTCATTTCTCTCAGCAGGATCATTCATATCTCTGGGTCCTTGGCATTCTGGGAAGAGTATATGGAGTACTGAGGTTCCTGGACACACGCGTTTCATGATGCTGATAACTTTGCAAGTGTATAAAGGTCCACGTCTTGAAAGTCCCGTTGCTTCTTACTGTATGGTTGTGAGACCTGGACACTAAAAAGTAATCTAAGGTGATGATGACTGGATGTTTTTGATGCCCGGACTTTCGAATCCTTGAGTACCACTGGAATACCTTTATGTAAAAGCAGCAGTTATTCAAATTTAAACTAAGATGAGGAGTATCCATTTTATTGTCAGAGAACATCAGCTACAACATTTGGGCAATGTGGGGCACTTCTCTGGGCATGATCCAGCACGCAGGTGCCTCAGTGTTGAGGACCACAGCAACTGGAAAAGACCAAGGAAATGACCACATATCTCCAGGCTGTGGCAGATAGATGGTTACGTTTAGGAGGTGAGGATGGGCCAATTGTTGCCAATCAGGATCCAGGCCAGTTGCGTAGCGTGACAACGCAACAGAAATATTCTTGCATCCATTCTCTTGCTTGTCAGAAAACTGGCAGTAAAGTTCTTATTTTAAAGGGTAATTATACACTCCATTGCTTTGAGTGTGATATTTTATATAATTTACATTATGGTGGCAAGATTTTTTTATGTTGAGATGAAAGAGTAGGGATGATACACTTCTCCCAATGCTCTCTCTCTCTCTCTCTCTCTCTCTCTCTCTCTCTAATATAAATAATGAATGGTAAGGAGTCCAACATAGAGAAATATTGGATGAAGAAAAGTTATATTGGACGAGGCGTAGCCGAGTCCAATATAACTTTTCTCCACCCCCCTCCCAAATTAAGCAAACAACACAGAGTCAATTAAATTATATCAATTTATTTTGTTGTGAACAGCATATGAATGCTTCTAAAATGTCAGTAGCGTGCTTGTCTACCTTCTTAGTGTTTTTGGCATCCTTGGAGTTCAATATTTCCACCAGTTCCTCCTCTGTGAACTCAGCAAACCTCGCTGGCAGACAATTTTCTGCTGTTGTTGACATTTTTGTTGCCATTTTTTCAGCCAGCATCTGTCAGCAAGTTCCTGACCTCCGCTACGTCATTAGTGATGTCATCTCATGAATAATTGTATGCCACGCCCTGATTGGCTAGCTGTTGGCAGTAAGCTCTGACGATATTGGTCAGTGGGAACCGATCCAATATAACTTTTGGTCCTAGCCTTTTTGGATCCCTTTGGATCCAACATAACTTTCTGGCACCAAGCATACCAAAATACAGGTAAATGATGGGCAGAAAGGCTAATTTGTGATTGGCTATTGCAATCTGAGTGGAGAACACACACACACACTTGTATATATATATATATATATATATATATATATATATATATATATATATATATATATATATATATATATACACAGACTTGGGTGTGAAATGCGATTCTGCAAGTATTGTAATTTGATATTTCAATATACTGTAATGTTTGTTTGGCTTTTGCAACACTAGATAAAGAGGGAAAGGTTAATAATTCACTTCTAGAGGCTATATATATATATATATATATATATATATATATATATCTATATATATATATATATATATATATATATATATATATATATATATATATATATAGATAGATAGATATAGATATATATATATATATATATATATATATATGTGTGTGTGTGTGTGTGTGTGTGTGTGTGAAAACAATAACTATCACATTTTTGGGTTTTTTTTTGCTTCTTTTTCTTTCAGACAGTCATATTTAATATATGTTAATGAAATAATTAAGATCATTTTTGAAACTACAGCACTGTGCTTGTAGAGCGCAAACCTCTGCTGACAATAGTTTCCAATTTCACAAATTTTTACCTTGGAAAAAAATTTGAAGGTCGAAGTCCTGTTAGAAGTGGCTTTTCATAAGCTAAAATAGATGTGATCAAATGTCTACATGTCTGCCTGATTGCTGTATGAAAAGTAGTCAACATACAACCCCAAATTCCAAAAGTTGGAACGATCTGGAAAAAGCAAAACAAACAAACCAACCAAGTGATTCTTACATTTGCTTTGAATTATGTTTTGTTGCAGACAGCATGAATCCATAGCATTTCATGTTTTGTGTGGTTGGCTTAGTTTAATTTGTAAATTAATATACAAGTGCATCTCAAATAATAATAATATTGTGAAAAAGTTCAATATTTTTTGTCAGGTATTTCAGAGCAAAAATTTAAAAATATTGTAGTTTCAATACATAGAAACGATAAATTTTCAGTAATTTTTAAATTTGAATTTTGATCATTACAGCTTCATGCTGCAAAAAAATAGAAAATGCATATCATAAAATATTAGAATATTTTATTTAAAGTCACTATTTATGCAGTATGAATACCACCATCTTTCAAATTTGGTTCCGTACACACAACTGCAATAACGGGGAAGACTGCTGACTTGACAGTTGTTCAGAAGATACTCATGGGCACCGTCCACAGGAAGGTTAAGCCACAGAAGGTAAAAGCTCTGGCTGTTCACAGAGTTCTGGATCAAAGCATAGTCATGGAAAGTTGACTGGAGGGGTCAGAAATGATGCACAAGCAACAGGGATGACCACAGCCTTGAGAAGATTGTCAAGCAAAACTAATTCCAGAACTTGGGGGAGCTTCAAAAGGAGGGGACTAAGGCTGCAGTCAGTGCATCAAGGGCCAACATGCACACACGTGTCCAGGAAATGGGCAACATGTGCTGTATTCCTGGTGCCAAGCCACTCCTGAACCACAGACAATGTCAGAAACACATTACTTGGGCTAAGGAGAAGAAGAACTGGACTGTTGCTCAGTAGTCCAAAGTCCTCTTTTCACGTGAAAGTAAATTTACCATTTCATTTGAAAATCAAGACCCCAGAGTCTGGAGAAGAAGAGAGAGGCACAGAATCCAAGCTGCTTGAAGTTCAGTATAAAGTTTTCACAGTCGGTGATGATTTGGCACCATGCCATGTACTTGTGTTGGTCCACTGTGTTTTATCATGTCCAACATTAACTCAGCCATCTACCAGGAGGTTTTAGGGCACTTCATGCTTCCATCTGCTGACAAGCCTTGTGGAGATACTGATTTCCTTTCCAGTAGGACTTGGCACTTGCTGAGTGCCAAAACTCCTAGTACCTGATTTGCTGACCATGGTGTTACTGTACTTGATTGTCCCCGTAGATTCTCCATGGAGTATTGTCAAGAGGAAGATTAGAGACAGCAGGTCCAACAATCCAGACAACCTGAAGGTTGTTATCAAAGCAACGTGGACTTCCAGAACATCACTCCTTTTGATCTGGGTGCTTAATATGATCTCCGGGGAAATTTCTCATGGTCCACCATTATGTTTTTCTTATGTCTGTTTGATTCACGATGGATTAGTGGTTAGCACAGCAAGAAAGTCATGGGATCGATTCCCACCTGAGGTCTTTCTGTGTGGAGTTTGCATGTTCTCCCCGTGTTTGCGTGGGTTCCCTCCAGGTGCTCCGGCTTTCTCCCACATCCAAAGACATGCGGGTTAGGTGGATTGGAAACTTTAAATTGTCCGTATGTGTTTGTTTGTCTATATGTGACCCTGTGACAGACTGGTGTCCTGTCCAGGGTGTACCCCGCCTCACGCCTTGTGACTGCTGGGATAGACTCCAGTCCCTCGTGACCCTTAATTAGAGTAAGCGGTTGAAGATGTGTGAGTGATGTCTGTTTGAAACAGAGACGATGACCTCTCGCAACAGTCAGATTAGTTCTACAGTTCATTTTCTGAATGATGGCGATACAGCATGTCCACCTCTTTCAACCAGCAATTGAGTTTAAAAATTGATTCTCATATCATAAAATTGAATATCACAATATATTAAAGAAAAATTGTTGCGTAAAGAAGCCTGAATTTCTCTTATTTTGATGTAATAAAATCCCTGCACTGTATAGTTTCAGGAACATGTTATACACACTTAGGATGTTCTCTGTGTGATTACAAACTTCTCTTTTTTTGGTGGCGGTGGTGGGGGGGAATCCATCTTTGTTGACGCCGCTATCTGTTGCCGTGACAGACTTGAGAGGTGTTGCCATGATGGCTGAAACTTTCTTGGGCATCAGTTAGCTTGAGTGGGCCAGAGCTATTCTGGGACGCGGGGCTCTTCAGAGAGGCCGAGGCTGCTCTGTGTACTCTGTCACTCGCTGCACCATTTGAAAAGCTGGCATGTTGATAACACATGAGGAGGAGATGAATCCCAAAGTCCCAAGAGCTGTTGGCTTTAAATAAGTTCCAGCCAATAAACACATACAGTCCACTTGCACACGTGGACATACATATGAGCACACTGTGTGGTGCATGTAGCATCCCCCCCACAACACATCTCTCTGCACCACTACGCTCCAGCCCAATGCAACAGCTGAGTTCTCGGGGCAGAAGGTCTCCTTACGTCCCCAGTGTTCTCCAAAATCATTTAGCCCCTAACGTGGCCAGCACTGTGAATGCTGATGTTTTGACTGTGGGACATTTGTAGAGCTTAGAGTTACCTTCTCATGTAAAATCACCAAACTGATTGTCCTGTCGGACTCAGCTCCAAAATGTCAGCACCCAGCGCTCACTCCATCCTGGGGGTCGGCCGCTCCATGCTTTGGTTATGTGCAAGCGAAGAGCTGACATTTTTGGCATCAAGGCTTGATCTGGGGGTCGGTCACAGTTGTTTTAGATCATCATGCACTGAATGCCAGCAGGCTTAGGTAGAGACATGTGGAGAGATTGGGAATTATGAGTGAATTCGTTCTTAGCACTGTTTAATTGTACTCATATGACTGTCATCTGTCACCATTCAGGTTCTGTAATGTTCATCAAAAAGATATGACCTTAAAAAAACAAATTTGAACACAAATATTGACTTTAAAAAAAAATCTAGCAATGATGCACTGATGTAATTAGGTGTAATGATGAGGAAGATGCTGATTTGTATGCAGTGGAAATGAAAACACTGTGAATGTGATCAACATGGTTTGTCATTGTGACTCTTCAGAAAGCAGGACATTTGGTGCTTGTTAGAGATTTAATAATTAAAACACTACAAACACTGACTACGTTTATATGTAGCCAATAACCCTTTCATAACCGTAATATTAGCAATAACCCGGTTGTAAACACCTGTAAAAACCCGAATATGCACATATTCCGTTTTTTAAAAACCCGAATATGACCCCTGGGTTACTCCTTTTCTAACCCGAATATCAGGTCATATAAATGTGCATCGGGATATCCCCATAGAAAGGAACATTATTTTGTGTTCTGTGCATGTCCTATCCGCAAGGAATCTTGGTCTTTTGAGTACGGCAACTACTTGTATGCGGCGCGCGCAACCCACCAGACACCACAGAAGCAGAGGTAAACAAGCATGGGGAAATCCAGACGCAGCAGCACAGCACCATACTTTTGGAGCGAGGAGGAAACCGAGTACTTCATTAGTATCGTGAAAGACATGAATATAATGTCTTTTATTGAAGGTAGAACGTACCGAGATAGAGACATTTACAAGAAGGTGTCCGAAAAGTTACGTGAAGCAGGATTTGCACGAACACCAGACCAAATCAAGCATCGGTGGAAGACGTGCGTCACTGTTTAGATGGGGATATTCCAAATGATACCAATGACCATGTATACAGGAGCAACTCTGTCTGCTTAAGCATGTAAACGGGTTATTCTTAATGATTCAGAAACCGGAATATTGACCTTAACCCGAATATTAACGGCATGTAAACGTAGCCACTGATCACCACCAGGGGCAGCGTGGTGGACAAGCGGTTAGTGAGCTTGTTTCCTGGAAGTTTCCTGGTTCAAGACCACCCGTGCACATTCTCCATAATATGTGGCAGGAAGAGCATCCGGCATAAAACTTGTGGAGGTCCATCTCAGATGTGCTGTGGTAAATCCAAGTGAAAAAAGCAAGAAGCCAAAGGGATGTACTTTAGTGATGGCCCTTAGCTCTGAAAAATTGCTTCACACACACACACACACACACACACACACACACACACACACACACACACACACACACACACACACACACACACACACACACACACACACACACACACACACACACACACACACACACACACACACAAAAGGCAACAAAAATTCAACATGCTGGGAGGAGTGAAGGTAACTGGGTTGGCCGGCCCTACCAATGAGGTGTCTATTTGTTTTTAAGAAAGTTGGCAACCCTATCAGGGATAGAAACTACTAGCAAAGTACCCGTCGTTTGGATGGTGAAGAAAGAATGCACTAATCATGAGTCACTGACCCGGGGAAGTGTGCAGCAGTATACTGAGACAACGTATTAACGTCCAAAAGAACGCTTTCAAAGCTTTTTGAAGTAGCAGCTATAACAGACACACTGAGCCCTTATTTAAGAAGGTTAAACTTCATCTTTTTTAAGTTCTAATAATTATGAAATGTCTGACTCTGTAGTGTAATGAATATGGATGTAACTTTTATTTTTTTTTATTATGTTATGAAGTTGTCAATAAAATTTATCTATCTATCACAACACCAGGTGGGAGTAAAAGACATTTGCAGCAGTAACGGCGCCACCTAGTGTATACTAAAGTATGATGGGAATGACAGATTATAATAAATTATGAGAATTCACGAAATTCAAGGCAAGACTGGAAAGAAAGTGGAATAAAAAACATGCTGACATTTGTTTGCAATAATTAAGAAGCAATGCTTTCACAAAACTATAGTGTTTTTATGGTTTTTTTGGGGGGGGCCCTTCCCGATCACTATTTTCGGCAACAAAACGGAGCCCGCAGCACCGGAACCATAATAGCTGGCACAAATGTGATGGCAGATTTGGACTCTGTGGATGTTTTTGCTCTAGAAAACATCTTCAGATCATTTTCAGTGACCTACCCTGATGAAATACGGATGGAAAAAAAAGCAGTGCTCAATGACAAGACATTGAATGTCATACATGGAAGTTAGACGGATTCATACTCCCATCTGGCGTTAACTGGCGGTATATCACAGATCTGCGGTTCTAATTAACCGCAAAATGTGGGCAACTAAGGGGGTTTGTGAGAGACATGGTGTGCGTCCGGAACTACAGAGGATATGGGAAGATAGAGAGCGTAGAGATGATGTGTGAGGTGAACAGATCCAGAGAACATTGAGGACAAAAAATGGGACGTCCACGCTTAGTATATAGATAACAATTGAAAACAGAAAGTTTTTAACGCTATATTTCACAGGTGGAAGAAAGCATTTCTTGTAATATCTCTAATGTGGAGGTCAAAGGACAACGTAGGATCAAAAATTACCCCAAGGTTCCTCACTTTGTCAGTATGATGTATGACACACGAGCCTAGGCTAAGCACTAGCTGGTCAAATTGATGCCGATGTCTCACTGGACCAAGAACGATTATTTCAGTCTTATCAGGGAATTCAGTCTTCTGGGAACGTTTGGCTGACAAACCTGTCCAGATGGCCTTCAACTCACACCTTCAGAGGAATTTCTTCTGTTTATCTGTAAAGTACTTTGATCATAAAAGTGCTATATAAATGCAATCCATGTACCATTATGCAACATGAACCCATGTGCATTTAAACACTTTGCATTTAAACACCACAAGATGGTCCTGGATGGCTTCCCACCAAGTTTGCATGTTCTCCCCGTGTCTGTGTGGGTTTCCTCTGGGGACTCCACTTTCCTCCCACTATCAAAGACATGCTGATTTAGGGTCTGCTCCTTTCTCTGCCCCTGACCAAGGTAATGTCTCTTCATATCTGGAGTTTGTCTCAGGGTGCTGGACTGTGGCTGCCCACTGCTCTGAGTGGGTGGATTGTGTTAAACTGTAATTAGTGGGTTAAATGCAGAGGACAAATTTCATTGTATATATGTACAATGACAATAAAGGCCCTCCTTTAAAATAAATTGTAGCATTTAGAAAGTGCATACCTCCTCAATGTAAAAATGCTTAAAACTTGGTACGTACAGGGATAGAAAAAAAATCTAAGCACATAGTGGTTAAAGACTTAAAAAAAAAACAAAAAAAAAAAAAAAACAAGAGCACTCTATGAGTGCAGTGGTTTATTTATAGCCTAAATTAACTCTCTAAGAACTCTGTCTGTCCTGAGGTTCTGCAAAGTTAGCAGTGAAACATTTAATGTCCTTGTATTACTGGCTTATTTATTCTTCACCCGGGTGAAGCTGGGTACCTCTTCTAGTACTTTTATATACTGTTATGGAATTGATTTATTGTTATTGGTGGCCTATTTTGATCAGTTCCATTTTTACATTTTTCCATAAGAAGTGATCTTAACATGGGCGGTCGCCGGTCAGCAGCCTTTCAATTTGGATCAAAGCATTCATCGCTGGTGGATATATTTCTATAATCTCTTCGTGAGTGCCCACAATACCTTACAGCAACTGTGTAGGCTCAGGTCTTAGCCATCCATTCATCAGAGTGGAGACAGGCAGTCGCGTGGCCCAAACGCAGTCTAAAGCCCCAATTACTCTTCCGGCCAATCTCTCTCCACAGCCACTCCACCCCCAGAATCCACCCATACATTCTCAAGCAATCAGGCACAGCAGACTTAATCAGTCTTTTAGTGACCCGTTTGGGGTTTGATGCCTTCGGCTATCAGCCGCTGGCTCCAGACAATACCGTCTCACGCTGTGGTCTAGGTCAGTGGGCCTGGCCTGCCCCGCCCTCAGTATGCATAGCAGCCCTCAGCTGTTTTTCTATTTCAGGAGCATGGAGGCATACCTCAGCCCAGCTGGGGCATCAGAGACAATGGGCATGCTGCCTTATCCAAACACCGGCCCGCAGACAATCTGACGCACTCCAGAATCCCAGTGAGAGCCCCACTGCAGCCCCCTGTTCCCCATTACAGCAGGACAAAAGGGTTAACAAGACTGCACCAACTCTTAGACACATCACTCAGGAGCTGCGAGGCTTCCTTTAAACACCCTGTGGAGAATTATACTAAGATTAACTTATTGCGCCCCGTGTAACGACAGACGGGAATGCAGTGGAGGATAAACACAGCCACAATCACTTCATCCTCCAATAACTGAACAAAGGCTCAGGCTGACGTGTGTCTTTCTGATATATATGTGCTAGATATGCCAAACAATCTGATGTGAAGATAGTTAACACCATATCACTGATGTCAGACTAAACTATTGCATTTTTTTAAAACGACTGCATAGATGCATTTTTTGTGATTTGCATATAAATGTTTTGCAGTCATTACACTTGCTTGTCTTGATAAAGTCTTGCACCACCTTTGTTTTGCTGAAGACATATGTCGGTCTTCTCTTTGTAACTCAGCACCACTTTGACCTGTGGAACAATGGCACAGTGAATTTGGAAACATCACGTCTGCACTCCCTCTGTTGCTCATGAACCTCTGCAGATAAATCAGAATAGAACATCACTTGTTGACTCATCCTTCTTTGCGTTTGCATAATTACCAACACTCGTTTTACGCTTGAGGTTTAGAAATTCCACTATCAAAGTTATTGGTGAGGAACAGGACCTGTTTTCATACTGTGGTCTTTCTAGCACAGTTGGGCTCCTCAAAGAAGCTAAATTCAGTAGCGACCAGGCATGTAGCTAGTATTTTTGATAAGGGGGCCTATTTTCATGGAAAAAAAAAAAAAACAACCTTCTTTTTGGTTGTGATTCTCATAAAAGTACATTCCCCAATTTGACATTTGTAAAAACAAATAGGTATCAGTGAGCTGTCTGAATGTACTGCTACTGTCCATACATTTATGTAGTTTACAGTCGGTACACAAATAACTGGACAGAGATCATTTTTGTAATTTTTCTCAGTGCACCATCACAATGGATTTGACATGAAGCAATCAAGATGAGCTTGTAGTGTAGATTTTCATCTGTAATCAAAGAGGTGTAACAAAATATTTATTCATTCATTCATTTTCTATACGTCCTTATTCCAGTTAAGGGTCACACAGAAGCTGGAACCTATCATAGCAGTCACTGGGCGAGAGGCGAGGTACACCCAGGACAGGCCGCCAGCTTATCGCAGGGCGAACAAAACTATTGTACTCACCATTCAGGAATTACTGTCATGATCTGAGTCCACATCAGCGCATCCAGGTGTGATGTGGACCTGGTGCTCCCTTGGCTGTTTATTTAATTTGACTCAGCAGTAATAATCCATCCATTTTCTATACCTGCTTGCTCCAGTTACGGGTAATTGGGAGGTGGGGGGTGGGGGTGGGGTGTGCTGGAGCCTATCCCAGCAGTCATAGGGTGTGAGGCAGGATACAGGGACCTTTAATGCCCTAGTTGCTCCCGGTGTGTAGTGAGCACCTTGTATGGCAGCACCCTGACATCGGGGTGAATGTGAGGCATTATTGCAAAGCGCTTTGAGTGCCTGATGCAGATGGAAAAGTGCTATATAAATGCAGTCCATTTACCATTTACACCCTGGTAATAATAATTATAATTATTAGAAACGTACACAAATCAATGGTTCTTATTCCATCTTTGTGTCCAAATATGACAAGAAAGTGATAAGAAGATGCATTTTTGAATGAATGTGTTAAATTTATTTTCTGTCTATGTACATTTTTTTTTGGGGGGGGGGGGGATCTCTGGGGGGAGTTTTACATGGCAGAATGACTTTCCACAAATGCACCCCCTCTTACTCCCCCCCAAGCAGCTGCCATGTTGATGAAACCTAATGTAACTATCAGTATCTGTACTATGAATGTATTCTAAAATGTATTTAATGCTTGACCACCAAAATTCTAACCATTTCCCACTCAGATAGTGTAATTTGAATAAAATCTTTATGCCTAATTGATCAACTTCACTAAAATTATTAGTTAGAATTAGTTATTTTGGCTCAGTAAACTCAGTAACTGTGGCATATAAGGGACATAAACAGTTTATTCTAATTAAAACACCACAATAACAATATGTGTACACAACAGTATTAAAACACAACAATAATAAAATAAACATTTTAGCAACAATGCAACTTGACCAAATGAATTTAATTGTGATTAAAACACTTTGTAAACCCTGGACACTATAACAAAGAACACAACAACAGCATTAAAACAAATTTTAGCAATAATTAAGAAAATAAACTGTTTATTATATTTGAAACATCACTCGAAACATGATAATACAATAAAATCAGACAAAAAAGTTAACAAAGAAGTGTCAGTTCAGCTTTATCAACTGAAGCTTGGCTTGTATTCAATAGTAACTGCATTGTAATTACAACACCACTGTAAACTTGATAAGAAATACAATTAAATATTATTAAATTAAGCAAAATGATAAAAACTTAAACAAAAACTCTTTTAGTTACAGCACCACTCTAAACCCAATAAGAAACAATATTAAGATAGATATTTTATCAGTAAAATGAAAAACAAACAATGACTAATCGATTAAATGCTTCCAAAACTAGAAGGCCACACACAAACAGATGTTTGAAAAAAACATTCCTTGGCAGTGGTAATGACAAGGAATACCAGCACTTACATACAGGGCACAGGTATTCCTGATCCAATGGGGGCTTCTGCAGACATGCAGGGTGATACCACCTCTGACAGCCAACCCAGGTACACAAGGACATGGACTGGTGCTTTTTTAAATGTAATACGAGGTCTGTTAGAAAAGTATCCGACCTTATTATTTTTTTCAAAAACCATATGGATTTGAATCACGTGTGATTGCGTCAGCCAAGCTTGAACCCTCGTGCGCATGCGTGAGTTTTTTCATGCCTGTCGGTTGCTTCATTCGCCTGTGAGCAGGCTTTGAGTGAGGTGTGGTCCACCCCTCTCGTCTATTTTTTATTGCGAATAAATGTCTGAACGATTTGGATCTTTGCTGCATCAGTTTTTTTCCAGAAACTGAGAGACCTCCAGGTGGACACCGTTCGAAAAATTAATATGGCTTTCAGGGACGATTTTATGGGGATTAAACAGATTACGGGGTGTTACTGCCCCTTTAAGGACGGCCCACAACTGCTCCCAGCGCTGATGGACAGGCTGACACCCCGCACAAACAACCAGATCATTTCCAACGTGAAAGCTTTGTTGATCCGGGACGTCGTTTGACTTTCACAAAAAGGCAGAAGATGTGGACATCAGTACTTTTTCCGGCACATTCCACCGTTACAGGAGTTTTTTTTTTCATGGAAAAAGAAGCCAAGGGACGCGCCACGGAGCCGTTCATTACGCGGGACAAAACCACCTCGGTGTTGGTCTCACAGGACGGCTTAAAGGTGGATTTCAGACGGATTCCGGTTGCTTTCCAGACGTGTGAATATCCGATTGTGATTGTGCATGAGCTGAACATGCCAGAAGTCCTGTGAGGCTTCATCACAGCGTTTCTTTTCGCCATGCAGCTCCGCCGCGACACGCGGAATTCCTCCGCCTTTGTTCCTCTTTCCATGACAAAAACTCCTGTAACAGTGAAATGTGCCCTTCATTTCTAAACTGGACGCTGTCTTGATCCGGTATGACCTCTGACTAGCACAGGAATTGTGAAAAGACGTGGACATCAGCACTTTTTCTGGCACATTAAGACAGACGTGCGGAGGAGTTCGGCGCGTCGTGGTGCAGCCGCTCGGCGCAAAGAAACGCCATGATGAAGCTTCACAGGACATGTTGGGGCTTGTCCAGCTCAAGCTCAATTTCTCGGATATTCACACGACAGAAAAGCAACCGGAATCCGTCTGAAAGCCGTCCTGAGAGACCAACACCGAGGTGGTTTTGTGCCGCGTCAAGAGCAGCACGGTGGCGTGTCCCTCGGTTTCTTTTTCCATGAAAAAAAAAAATCCTGTAACGGTGGAATGTGCCGGAAAAAATGCTGATGTCCACGTCTTTTCATAATTCCTGTGCTAGTCAGAGGACATACCGGATCAAGACAGCGTCCAGTTTAGATATCAAATCAAATCAAATCAGTTTTATTTATATAGCGCCAAATCACAACAAACAGTTGCCCCAAGGCGCTTTATATTGTAAGGCAAAGTCATACAATAATTATGGAAAAACCCCAACGGTCAAAACGACCCCCTGTGAAACAGTGAAACGGCACATTTCACTGTTACAGGAGTTTTTGTCATGGAAAGAGAAACAAAGGCGGAGGAATTCCGCGCATCCCGGCGGAGCTGCATGGCGAAAAGAAACGCTGTGATGAAGCCTCACAGGACATTTTCTGGCATGTTCAGCTCATGCACAATCACAATTGGATATTCACACGACTGGAAAGCAACCGGAATCTGTCTGAAATCCACCTTTAAGCCTTCCTGTGAGACCAACACAGAGGTGGTTTTGTCCCGCGTAATGAATGGCTCCGTGGCGCGTCCCTCGGCTTCTTTTTCCATGAAAAAAAAAACTCCTGTAATGGTGGAATGTGCCGGAAAAGTACTGATGTCCACATCTTCTGCCTTTTTGTGAAAGTCAGACAAGGTCCCGGATCAACAAAGCTTTCACGTTGAAAATGATCTGGTTGTTTGTGCGGCGTGTCAGCCTGTCCATCGGCGCTGGGAGCGCGCTGCGCTCTCAGCAGTTGTGGGCCGTCCTTAAAGGGGCAGTAACACCCCGTAATCTGTTTAATGCCCATAAAATTGTCCCTGAAAGCCATATTAATTTTTCGAACGGTGTCCACCTGGAGGTCTCTTACAGTTTCTGGAAAAAAATTGATGCAGCAAAGATCCAAATCGTTCAGACATTTATTCGCAATAAAAAATAGACGAGAGGGGTGGACCACACCTCACTCAAAGCCTGCTCACAGGCGAATGAAACAACCGACAGGCATGAAAAAACCCACGCATGCGCACGAGGGTTCAAGCTTGGCTGACGCAATCACACGTGATTCAAATCCATATGGTTTTTGAAAAAAATAATAAGGTCGGATACTTTTCTAACAGACCTCGTATATGATATCCATGAGTATAGGCTTCTTGTCAAGCACCTGTGAAATATATTTACTTCTCTTTTTGGAAAAGCCAAAGTTTTATCTTTCTGTAACTTAAATGACCAAAGGAAATTCTGCAAAACTATTTAATCCTCATCTGTTTGTCATAACTCAACTGATACCATATATAGTCAAAAATGATGTGGCTGCTCCTGATAAACTTGTAATGAGCATCTTATTTAATCTGGGCTCTGGTTTCATTCTGAACCCTCCTGCTCAGAAATCTGTCAGTGATTGTAATAATAGTGTTGTTGACCACACTTTTAGCTTTTTCTTTTTGTGTTGCTGAGGATCACAAAGTCAAGAAACAACTGAACCCTAGAAACTGTCCAAGCCTGCTAAATTGGAACCTGATTATTTATTTATTTATTAAATCATTCATTTATTTATTAGTTGCAGGCTTTACAACTGGAACGCTGGCCCCTCTTTCTAATCTTTTCATGGTTACAAATACAATACCTATAAGATCGGTAAGACTGCATCTGTTTTTACTTCTTCTAAAAAGACAAAACCCAACCCTGCTTAACAACTACAGACCAATCTCTAAACTTTGTGTCAGTGCTGGAATCTCACTTAATTTATCCTATCTATATGTAGCAAGGTGAAGTTCAGATTGAAAAAATGTTTCTGTTAGCTTGGCTAGCGGGGAATTCCCCATTGGCTAACCTGGTAGTGTCTTGGTCTCGAGTGCGAGCAATCCGATGTTCGAATCCTACCGCCATCCCTGCCACAAAAATAAGTCATCCGGTCACATAAACAATCATCAGGTTTGTTAGATATATTTCTGTGTTCAATTATGGTTTTCTTTATTTGTTTCCTGTACTTGTTTGGGTATTAAGGTAGTTATTTCATTTAGTTTTATACTTTTACTTTCATTCTTATTCTCATTTTCCTTTGTTCTCTCTTGGTATGTGCATGTAGAACTGGATTTAACCAGTTTGTACCACTTAGGATAAAGAGAGTTAGGTTACAATTATAAATCATATGTCACCAGTTATTGTGCGGACCTGGGGCAGGGGGGTGGACCGCCCTTGAATGCCCACAGGGGCCAATAAGAGAAGGATTTTGCGAAGTAAGGTCCGCCTCTGTCACGCATATGTAAGCCTGTATAAAAACTGCTTGTATCCATTGTTCTGGGTTCTGTAAAAGCGGATCTTGTCTGTAAAAGAAGTTGTTGCAGGGCCTAGGCCTGATTATTTTTGCTGTGACTTTGATTAAATTTAAAAGTGCGGAATAGTTCGAGTTTGTACTTTGTAAGGGGCAGTATTACAGACAGAACTGGGGGAAGAATTAAGAGGTTTTTTAAAAAAACAATCAGTACAACTGCTGATGCTTTAAAAGTTGGCAATAACATTACCAAAGCTTTGAATTGCCCCCCCCCCCCCCCCCGGCCACTGGGGATGGGGGCCAGAAGATTTCTTTTCATGGGGCCCAAGATCCCTGGCGGCATCCCTGAGTAAGACTCTTCAGCTTCTCCCTTGTTTTCACTCAGGGTCGCCACAGCAGATCTAAGATGGGTCTGCATGTTGATTTGGCACAGGTCTTACACCAGATACCCTTCCTGGTGCAATTCCATATTACGTGGAGAATGGGCAGGGGTGGGTTTTGAACTGGGAACAATCAGCACTGAAAAGAAGCATACTTAACCACTTGGCCACAACCCCTGTGCCTTGGGTTGTCTTCAGTGCTGAAAAAAAAGAATGGTCTTTCAAAATTCCAGAATGGAAGAGTTAAACCAGGGTGTTTTGATTGATAATATTGTGTTTTCCCAACATTTTGGCTATTTCATTTTGAGGTGTCTGTTATTACGTCCACCAAGGATGTAAAAAAAAAAATCACCTGCGTTTGTCTGTCTGACTGTTAGCAGGATTACGTCAAAACTACTGCACGGATGTTGACTCAGTTTTCACGACAGATAGATATTAGGCCAAGGAAGAACCCATTAAATTTTGGGGGTGATCTGGATCCAGATCCAGATTCTGGATCAAGTTTCACTTAACATATTCTTTGAAGGATGACGTCAAAACTACTTCACGGATTCTCACCAAATTTGTAGCACAGATAGCTATTAGGGCATGAAAGACTCCGCTGAATTTTGGAGGTGATCTGGATCCGGATCCGAATTATGGATCAGGATTTCTCTTTATATAGGCGTTGAAGGATTTCTTTAAAACTACTTCACAGATTCTCACCAAATTTGCAGCACAGATAGCTATTAGGGCATGAAAGACTCCGCTGAATTTTGGAGGTGATCTGGATCCGGATCCGGATTAGGGATCAGGATTTCACTTTATATAGGCTTTGCAGGATTTCTTCAAAACTACTTCACAGATTCTCACCAAATTTGTACCACAGATAGACATTAGGGTATGGGAGACTGTACTGAATATTGGAGGTGATAATGGATCAGGATTGGTGGACGTCAGAAATCTCTGATTGCTCTTGTTTGATATGATATTTATGTTAATGTGAAATTATATGTACTGCTTATGTTCTTGGCAAGGTCTCTCTTGGAAAAGTGATTTTCATCTCAAAGGAACTAACCTGGTTAAATAAAGGCAAACTAAAAATAAATAAAAGGTTACTCTGAAAATACCTGAATTCTAATATATTTATTGTTCCTTTAGGTTATGAATGTTCTCACAAACATAAACGTGTCCTATTTGCTCTACAAAACCACAGAGGGTTTGGTGCAGGATCCACATGTTGCTGTGATTTCTTTGACATAATTCCAGCTGTATAAGGTGAAGGGAGCTCTGATAGCCTTGAACCTGACATATTTTGCAGGGGAAACAAGCATACTTGCAGTTTGTGCCACTGTGCTTTCAAACTAGAGGGAGTGAATTATATATCATATTACCATATTAACATATTTTTAGTGTATTTGTACAAAGTATGTTAAAATAGGGAATTCAGGGGAAAAACATGTTTGTTTAGAACTGAACAGGCTATGTACAGCAATACAAAAAAATGGATTCTGCTTTTACATTCTCTCAGAAAGATGTACAGAAAGCTGTTGTGTTACTTTCCAAGGCATGTGTCCAATTTAAACATGAATTTGCAGTCTGACTTTAAATAGACTTTGAAAGAAATCACCTTATTTACTGTCGGTCCCACTGAAGGACTGTTGACAGTGTCCATGGATGCAGGTGACCACGCGGTTGTTTAGACTAAGCTGCTGTCACAATGAGAAGCATTTCTCGAAGCTCTTTCAGAGCTTACATAGGTTCACAGCCTGCACATATTTCCACCCTATGCATGTGCACATGTATATACACATAGGCACAGACAGACACAACCATGCTGCCATTACCACCTCAGTTAGGCGGCAACAATAACACCTGTCTCCCATGCCAACTGCAGAACCTAGAAGGAGAAATGACAGAAAGGGTCCACAGTGGGTCCAGTTCAAGGATCCTGGGGCCTCATGTACAAAGGTTGTGTATGCACAAAAACATGACATACAGTTGTATGCAAAGGTTTGGGCACCCCTGATGATTTCCATGATTTTCCTTTATAAATCATTGGCTGTTTGGATCAGAAATTTCAGTTAAATATATCATATAGCAGACAAACACAGTGCTATATGAGAAGTGAAATGAAGTTTGTAGGATTTACAGAAAGTGTGTAATAATTCTTTAAACAAAATTAGGCAGGTGCATAAATTTGGGCACCCCAACAGAAAAAATACATTAATATTTATATATATTTGTATTTTGCAGAAATAACAGCCTGGGGGCCACATGTCTCTTGCATGTCTCTGTCCGGCCCTCATGAGGTCTGTGATTATTATTACATATATTAAAAATGTCAAGCTTGTGTGTTGCAAATCATTAGAGAGGTTTTTTTTAGGTATATTTAAATATTTACATATTATTACAATAATAAAAATTACCTATAAAAACTATTAAATAAGTAATTTTTTGTAAAATTTGTAATGGGAGACAGCCGAGTTATTGATGGTGTGGCCGTCGGACATAATTCAGGTTCCCTATGTGGCCCCTTGTAAAAATTAATTGCACATCCCTGCTCTAAACACTTCCTATAGCTTCCAATGAGCGTCTGGATTCTGGTTGAAGGTATTTTGGACCATTCTTCTTTACAAAACATCTCAGGTTTGTTGGTTTCTGAGCATGGACAGCCCGCTTAAAATAACACCACAGATTTTCAATAATATTCAGGTCTGGGGACTGAGGTGGCCATTCCAGAATGTTGTACTTGTTCCTCTACATGAATGCCTTAGTAGATTTTAAGCAGTGTTTAGGGTCGTTGTCTTGTTGAAAGATCCAGCCCCGGCGCAACTTCAACTTTGTCACTGATTCATGAATATTGTTCTCAAGAATCTGCTGATATTAACTGGAATCCATGTGACTCTCAACTTTAACAAGATTCCCAGTACCTGCACTGGCCACACAGCCCCACAGCATGATGGAACCACCACCAAATTTTACTGTAGGTAGCAAGTGTTTTTCTTGGAATGTTGTGTTCTTTTTCTGCCATGCATACCACCCTTGTTGTGTCCAAATAACTCAATTTCAGTTTCATCAGTCCACAGCACCTTATTCCAAAATGAAGCTGGCTTGTCCAAATGTGCTTTAGCATATCTCAAGCGACTCTGTTTGTGGCATGCATGCAGAAAAGGCTTCCTCTGTATTACAGCGTCATACAGCATCTCTTTGTGCAAAGTGCACTGTATTGTTGAACAATGCACAGAGACACTATCTGTAGCAAGATCATGTTGTAGGTCTTTGGAGCAGGTCTGTGGGTTGACTATGACTGTTCTCACCATCCTTCGCTTCAGCTTATCTGAGATTTTTTTTGGCCTGCCACTTCGGGCCTTAACTAGTACTGTGCCTGTGGTCTTCCATTTCCTCACTATGTTCTTCACAGTGGAAACTGACAGCTGAAATCTCTGAGATAGCATTTTGTGCCCTTCCCCTAAACCATGATGTTGAACAATCTTTGTTTTCAGGTCATTTGAGAGGTGTTTAGAGGCTCCCATGTTGCCAGTCATTAGAAGAGATGCAAAGAGGAGAAACATTTGCAAATGGCCACCTTAAATACCCTTTGTCATGATTGGATTCACCTGTGTAAGGAGCTCAAGGGTCAGTGATCTTACCAATAATTAGTGCAAAATGTATTCAAAACAATAAAATCAAGCTTGGGACCCTGATGAGGGCGGTCGCATCTCCTCCACTCTCCCTTATCTCTGTTCTCTGCCTTTGACCTTCAAGTCCCTACTTCACCAGACTGTGAATTCCTCAAATTATATTGGATTCTGGATCTATTGGACTACTATTGGATTAATCATGGAATTGATCAGCTGGTCTCTGAACGCTATTGACACCATTTTTTTTACAAGAAGGTCAGGACCGGGGATCCTACCTGCCCAGATGGAAAAATATCCTCCGGGCTATGTCCTCGACTCCTGGAGTTCCTGGCATGTGGCATGCTTGGCGCCTTTCTCCATTGAGGAAGTCAAGGATTTATTCATTTTTGGTCTCATGGTAGCAGGGCTGGTACTTTTTGGCTCATGTGCTGCCCTGATCTACCGGAAAATTGGCAAGACGGCGGCATCAAGAACCACGGCCCCTCGCTTGTCCGTCATGATTAAGAAGGTTGGCAAGACAGTGCATTCTCAGACTGCGATGACTCTTGAACTCAGACGCAAATTGGATAACATCTTGCAGCAGATGCGTGCCTTGCAGTTGAAGCTGAAGATTTCAGAGGCCGGTGAATATTCTTAATTCATAATTGGGATTTGGTTGTGCAAGTGGAACTGTTAAAAAGTGATTTCACTGCTGTAACAATAACATTAAAGGCTTATCAAGCCTGGAGGTCAAATTGCCCTACTGTCTTCTCCAGAGGGATTTGTTTCGGCCTGAGGAACATTGGCTGTTTCTTATCTCATCACAAAGACAATAAACTGCTTTTCACAAGACTGAAGCATGTTCCATTCCCTTCCCCCACCCCCTCCCTCCCCATCAACACCTCCCCTTTCTGGCGCCCGCCAACGTCATTCCTTCCCCCTTCGGTGGGGGCAGTGCAGTTTTCACTGCAGCCCACGTCTCCCCCCAAGCTGTGGGCGGCGCACCTCAGGGTTGCTGCGTGGCCTTCACCCACTTGCCTCAATTTGGATAACGGACTTCTTCAAACTTAGTGCACATAAACAATGTCAAATGTGTATGTGTTGCCTTTAATTCTGATGTGTGCCATTATTACGGTAAACAAGTAATAATTGGGGACTAATTGCTGTCTGAGGTAACTGGAGTGTAAACGTAATTTCTCCATTGTGAGATCAATAAAGTATATCTAATCTAATCTAAATGACAAAGGTGCCCAAATTTATGCACCTGCCCAATTTTAAGTAATTATTGCACACTTTCTGTAAATACTAGAAACTTTCTGTAAATACTAGAAACTTTATCAATGTATAAACATAAGCATAAAGTTGTGAATGTCACACACTATCACTCGCAGCGCTCCTCTTCTTTTTTTACTTCAGTGTGTGTGCGCACTGTTCTGAGCTCACAGCATTTACGGCCTCACACACACACACACACAGACACATGCACACTTCTTTTCCATTTAATATTTATCTTGTTTTACAGGGTACCAAATAAAATATCCCTGTGTGTTTACACTTCATTTCTATTCATCTGGAGCTCACACAGTATAATTTATTTTCTTTGTTCATGTGGAATGATCGGACAGAGTGTGGAATCCCAGTTCCCAGGGCCTATTTACATAAATTTGCGTAGTGAAATGAGGGTGTGGACAAGAAGGAGTTTGGAACTTCTGCATATGCGCTCAATTCCATGTTGATTGGAATGTACAAAAGGAATGTTCTTGGACCCATGTGTACGCATACTTTGATACATCTGGATTTTTTTGTGCGTACGACAGTTTCTGGGTTTTAGCGTATGCCATGTTTCAATAGGAAATCTATGAGGCCCCTGGTGTATGGAAAACAACTCACAATGGTGGTTTCAAATCCATTCAAGCTCTTATGCCATATTAATCATTTAATATATTTAATATTTAACAATATACAGGGCATCCGGAAAGCATTCACAGCGTTTCACTTTTTCCACATTTTGTTATGTTACAGCCTTATTCCAAAATGGAGTCAATAAATTTTTTTCCCTCAAAATTCTACGCCCAACACCCCATAATGACAACATTAATTTTTTTTGCAAATTTATTAAAAACTAAGAAATTACATGTACATATATATTCACACCCATTGCTCAATACTTTGCAGTTACAGCCTCAAGTCTTCTTGAATATGATGTCACAAGCTTGGCACACCTATCTTTGGGCAATTTTGCCCATTCCTCTTTGAGCATCAGTGTGCAGCCATTTTCAGATCTATCCAGAGATGTTCAATCGGATTCAGCTCTGGCCTCTGGCCGGGCCACTCAAGGACATTCACAGAATTGTCCTGAAGCCACTCTTTTGATATCTTGGCTGTGTGCTTTGGGTCACTGCCCTGCTGAAAGATGAGCGGGCACCCCAATCTGAGGTCAAGAGTGCTCTGGAGCAGGTTTTCTTCCAGGATGTCTCTGTACATTGTGACATTCATCTTTCCCTTAATCCAGACCAGTCTCCCAGTTGCTGCTGCTGACAAACATCCCCACAGCATGATGCTGCCACCACCATGCTTGTGCCTAGTTTCCTCCAAACATGATGCCTGGCATTCACACCAAAGAGTTTAATCTTTGTCTCATCAGACCAGAGAATGTTGTTTCTCATAGTCTCAAGAGTCCTTCAGGTGCCTTTTGGCAAACTCCAGGCTGCCATTAGCCTTTTACTAAGGCGCAGCTTCCCTCTGGCCACTCTACCACACAGTCCTGATTAGTGGATTGCTGCAAAGATGGTTGTCCTTCTAGAATGTTCTCTCCACAGAGGAATGCTGGAACTTTGACAGAATGAACATCAGGTTCTTGGTCACTTCCCTGACTAAGGCCCCTGTCCCCAATCGATCAGTTTAGACGGCGGCCAGCTCTAGAAAGTGTCCTGGTGGATCCAAACTTCTTCCATTTATGGATGATGGAGGCCACTGTGCTCATTGGGACCTTCAAAGCAGTAGAAATGTTTCTGTACCCTTCCCCAGATTTGTGCCTCAAGACAATCCTGTCTCAAAGGTCTACAGACAATTCCTTTGACTTCATACCTGGTTTGTGCTCTGACATACACTGTCAACTGTGGGACCTTATATGTAGACAGGCATGTGTCTTTCAAATCATGTCCAATCAACTGAATTTACACCAGGTGGACTCCAATTAAACTGTAGAAACATTTCAAGGATGATCATTTAAAACAGAATGCACCTGAGCTCAGTTTTGAGCTTCATGGTAAAGGCTGTGAATATGCCATGTGGGTGGTTTTGTCATGTGGGGAGTCATGTATTTTCTTTGTGCTGATGTTAAGGATTCATTCTAGCTCATTTGGCATATTTCTTGATCTCCTTTGGTCTTGCCATGTACTGAACCTATTGCCTGTCACTGACCTCCACCTTGTCTCATGTCTCATGTTTTGGATACTGTTGCTGATTTTGGCTTGCCTACCCGTGTTTCGGCCTTTTCCTGGCTCTTCAGTAAAACCATTTTTTACACTATGCTCTTGTGTGGATTTGTGTCCAGCCTTTTTGGGTCCAGGTGGTTTCTTAGTTTTTTTTGCTTTCCATAGATTTGCAAAAATCTCAAAAAAAAAACTTTTCATGTTGTCATTTTGGATTGTTGTGAGTTGAATTTTGAGGAAAAAATGAATTTCTTCGTTTTTGGAATAAGGCTGTAGTAGAACAAAATGTGGAAAAAGTGAAGTGCTCTGAATACTTTCCAGATGCACCGTAAAACCAACAATATAAAAAGCAAGAAATGTACTGTCTTAGTTGAGCAGCACAGGCAGGATCCTGTGATAAGTGTAAGGCCTTGTTCTCACTGCCTCCGATGCACTTACCGAGTCTGCGGGCTCGGTAAATGCCGCAGCGGGCCACTCACACCGCTCCCCCGTCTGCTGTGCGGAGCTGCGGCCAACTTGGGCAACAAGTCCAGAGACTATGCTCGCTGTTATGATGCGGAGCGCTCCGGCAGCCCGCAAGGATAGACTTCTTGTGAAAAAATCTGCAGTGCCACAGGGTCTCGGTAACCGCAGCCGCAGAGCTCCGTGGCCACTGAGAAAGGTTTGTATCTTTTTAATGACTTAGATTCTCTGCGGGTTCCGCATCTGTACCCCGCAACGGTAACACCGGAGGCAGTGTGAGCGAAGTGTAATGCATTGTAATATGAATCCTTGTACAAACTGTATACATTTTGGTCAGCGATTTGTCGGTCCCACAATTTGAACCTACTATCAAATGGTGATGAGGGTCTTGTCACTCTTGATTAATGTACATAAACATTTATGCTGGCCTCTTTCTCGGTGGCAACATGAGATCACATCCAGAATGTCAATATGGTACAAGTTAAGGAATGGAATAATGGAGTTGCGCCATTATGATTTGATTTCAAAGCTGTGATGCAGAATTTGAAAATAAGATGTTCCCTCTGTTTCTGCTGGTAATGCTTAAATTTCTTGAAATATGTTGGTTTGAAGCCGGGTAGCATCATTTTCCTCTGCACCTTTGCTTTCCTGTGAAATCTGATGAAGCAACATCATCTCGCTATGTTTCACCGTGCCACAGACCCACCAGTCTAATATTAGACCTATCCGTAACAACAAGAAAAAAACTTCTTTTTTTTAAATAATGAATTTTCTGCCTGTGTGCACTGGCATGTCCCGCTTATAATAGAAGATAAAGGGGAATGCTAAAGGGGCAAAGAATGGCAGTGCTGATGTTAATTAGGGTACTGTTGTGACACTTTCAGCTTTTAAAATGCTATTTTTTGTTCTTGTTGGTGGCAGGACAAGTGGTAGCGGGCTGAGAAACACACCTGGAGCAGAAAAAACACTGGGACTTCTTTAAAAACAGCTCCACTCTGTGTTTATTCATAAGCAGTTTCTTTCCACAGTAAAGAATTAAAGCATTTCTAGACGTCGTCTGAAACAAGGGCGTTTTTTCAGCTGTCTTTTAATTCTTGCTGAAAGGACACAACAGGTCAGGTTAAAAGGCTTCGTTTCACTCACTGTGCCACTTTGTAAAGTTCTAGCTTCTACTGCTACATTGATTAGCGCCTTACACCAGTTATGTGCATGCACCACATTTTCTTGTCTGTTTTTTTGTGTGAGCATAACAGTCCTGCACACAGGCCTGGCATATAGACTACAGTGTTTTCAGTGGATATTTTTACTGAAATGGTGCAGTGTATATGGAAGACTTTGTGAAAATAACCAATAAAAAGATTGTATCTGTTTACGTGTGGATAAAGCCTTAGTTTTTCATTTTAGATGTGATGCAAAGCTGAGGTTTTAGGAAATGGCTTCCACTGGTATTTGAAAAAGGCAAAATGCCAGACCTTCTCCCTGTAAAACCTGACTTCTAGTGCCATCGTGCCCTAAATTTCTGGAAGGAGAACCCTGAATATCTATCAGTAATCAATATCTCATCACTGAGTATGTCCAGATACACCAAAATGTGCTCACTTCATAATAATATTAAATTTTATTATCATGCAAAATGGAAAGTTCCTGTTTATATTTGTTTGCAGGTTGTTGTGTTTACATTTTTGTCAGATTCACTGAAATGTTTATGACAGATACGTAGTCAAGAAATACTGAGCCATTTTTTTCCCCATGCTTACCTGTTATATGGCTGGGGGGGCCTGGCTGCCGGTTTGTTTGTCTTTTTGTTTTCCTCCCAGGTGGCGTGCATTTGGGACTGAGTGGCTGTGTTGCTGAGGCTGTCAGGACCTCACCCTGATCACCTGCGACTCGTCAGGACTCACAGCTGAGGTGCATCTGGATGGATTGGAGCATGTTGGCATTTAAGACTGGAGTGCACAGTGTGTATTTGCCAGAGACTCGACCTTGTGACCAGACGGGTGAGATCGTCGTCTCGGGAGCCATCTCATCAGCAGCGGATGCTGAGAAACGTCCAGGTTTGATGCACAGTCTGTGAAAGAGGAGGGGGTGAGGTCTCACGCTCGTCAGCACACTTCCTGAGGTACGTTAGATTTTGTGACTAACAGTTATACAGTCAGTAAATGTGGTGTCCCTCACACCTTATTGTATTGAGCTGTTTGTTAGTCATGTATCAGCTTCCACTGCGGTGGAGTTTTGTGAACTGGATGTTCCATGCCTGCAGGTTGGAAGCTGATCAGCAATCAAGCCAGGAAGTGTTTGCTGTTTGTACACCTTTAAGTGTTCTGTGTGTAGAGTGTGGACTCACATAATGGTTCCTTCTTTCACAGACTCGGTTGTTGCGGCCACCTGGGGGGTGTCGGCGGGGTCCTTGGGTCCGAAACAGCTTCTGGCTCCGGACCGTTAGCGCTGCTGGGAGCGCACCACGCCAGACCGCACCTTTCTGTATTATCACTGTTATGTATTAAATTCAGTTAGCCTTTGTACCGTGCTCTGCTTATTTCATACTGGGTCCTTCAAACGCTGGTCGGTTCTCCGAGCTGCGTCCGACACATAACACTTACCAGTTCCATAGGGACTGATAAGGTCTTCGTAATCAACTCTATCTGTGTGTGAAAAACATCCATGACCAGAGGACTGTCACCTCTGTGGAAGTCATCAATACCCAAGTAAAGCTGAAAGATAAAAGCCTTGTTCACAGAGATACTTTATCATTCACTGCAGTTGGAGTGTAGACTGTGAAAACAGACATGGCACCCAAAGAATGGCCATGTCTGAGTCTCATAATACGTTCGCTGACAAGGGTAATATCTGACACATTTGGAAGGAGCTGGACTTCCACAGTAACTGATACCCCCTCCGTATGCCACTAGGACAACCAGACCACATGCAGGTGTATCCACCCACAGGGATCTAGCTGCTTGCATGTCTATAGATGTCAGAGATCAGTGTCACTGCAATGCGGTGCTCACTTTCTTCAAATTTGGACTTGGGTGCCGCTGTGCAGTGGTCACAGCAGTCGTCATCCTTCAGAGGACCCCGGGTGCTCTTTGGTATGTTTGTTTTTACATTTGTAGAGATGAACATCCAAACAGTTTTCCTCCATCACAATTCAATCTCACTTTATTTTATTTATATTGCACAAAATGCTGCCTCAAAGCGTGTCACACAAGTAAGGTCTAATGTTACCAACCCCCATGAGTAAGCACACAGGTGACAATGATAACAAAAAAAAACCCTCTACTGATAATGAGAAAGAAACCACAAGGAGACCAGACTTCAAGCCCACTGCTAAGGGCATTCTGACAGCTACAAGGTTTTTTTGTTTTACAAATTTCACAAGAATTTCATTACGAACAGAAGAAACAAAACAAAACCAGAAAAAAACAGAAGAGCAACAACAGAGTCCTTAATTAAAATTAAAAAGCAGTCTATCTTGGGTCTTTAGTCTCTGTGCCTCCAGGTGGTTTAATGGGCTTCCGGGGGTCAGTCTGACACCCTGGGGCGCAGACCAGCATCCATGAAAGATCTCATCATTTCCCAGTGTGCACAAGACATAATTTCAACATTGATCTTTGGTTGAAAGCTGCGTGTTTTTTTTTTCGCTTTTAAACCAGCAAAAATGCAGTTACATTATCAATGTGTCACAAAATGCAAATTTGTTTCACCAAATGGGCGATTCATTCAGCTGAAGCGATACAGATTATTGTTGTGAACTTTGAAACTGATTTTTCACTGGTTTGTGAAATCTGGTTTACAAAAGATGTCTGTTCAGCGCATTTAATGTTTGACATAAAATGCCATTAATAAAGAGCTGTGTCTGCAGCTCACTGTCAAAAGAAGAGTCGAGAACACTCTAGTGTGAACAGATTTAGGGATTATTTTCAAATAAGAATTTACATTTATTGTTATGATGCTCATGCACAAACAGGGTTGTTTGTGTTTTGCTGTGGTGGTGTGGGCTGCACAGTGGCTGTTGGATTCTAGTTAGGAACAGTGCAACAAAGACAGCTGCAAGGTGAACAAGCTAAAGAAATGTGAGACTTTCAACCCAGTCTCACGGCAAGTCATGATTCAGCAGCACGAAATGTACATTAATCTACTGGTTCATGATACTGTGACAAAAAGTGCCTCATTTTCATCACGGCAGCACAAATTCATTCTAATTCATTCCGTGATGGCTGCATGAAATTAAAAGTGAAGCGGGGGGGTATGGTTAGGGTGGGGGGAAGGAGTAAGATGTTATGGTTAAGGTTAGGGTTGGGGGTAGGAGTAGGGTTAGTAATAGTGAGTTTAAAAAAACCCTGTCATGAAAATTTGACTAATTTCATCACAGGAGCACAAAAAAAAAATGTGACATTGGGCTGAGACTTTATGACAACGACACACTCAGTAAGTACTTTTACTATTGTCTTTCAACAAAACAAACCAGAAATGTGCGCTGTTGCTTTTATTTTATGCCGATCACGGAGCGAGCAAGGCTTTTGGCCTGCTAAGCTAAAGCTAGCATGCTAATGCTAGCTGATCACAAATTATGAATCAAAAATGCCCCTAAACTATTTTCAAAACGTTTGTGTGTAATGTTTGATCATTAGTGAAACTGGCTTCATAACTGGCTGTTTGTGCAGCCTGTAATGTTTAATTTTTAGGAATTTCACACCAGAAATACAGTACAGACGGTTGCCCAGTTCCGGATCACCTTTTTTAAAGTCCCGCTATAAGGAGCCATAATGCAACTGAATGTCCTTTAATTGTGTGTTGTTGTATTGGGTATTTGGATGTTATTTAGCTGAAAAAGTCTGGGTGGAGCAACGCTTCTATTTAAAGTGTGAAGCCACATTATGTGTGGTGCAAACATTTGCCAGAAATGGATCACTTTTGCCGGTTACGGATCACGACACTCTGTGTCATTTTGGGAGCATTCCTGGCATGTCTGGAGCCCTTCTAAT
The DNA here is from genome assembly GCF_902500255.1 of Thalassophryne amazonica. Classification (NCBI taxonomy): domain Eukaryota; kingdom Metazoa; phylum Chordata; class Actinopteri; order Batrachoidiformes; family Batrachoididae; genus Thalassophryne; species Thalassophryne amazonica. Next base: position 108,657,572 of record NC_047105.1, read on the forward strand.
GCAGAATGATACACACTGTGCTCAAGAATGTGTTTTGAACACAAAATGATAGAAATTATACTTATTAAATGAGAATTTACTTAGTTTCGAAAGGCGCCGTTATACATTTTTACGAGCAAAAAAAAAAAGAAGTGTGGAGGTGAGATTTCTCCCGAATTAAAAAGTAAAAGCCCCCACATTCATGCCCATTCGTGATGTTGAGATGACCCCCAAAGTACACGTGACTCATAAGTACTGACACCAGGCTGCTGCTTCAGTGATCCACAACCGGCAAATTTTCGCATCAGAGATAAATACGCGCAGCCATTAACACCTTAACGCCCATCGTCGCATATATGCTACAATCTCTGACTCAAATATGCAACTTACCAAATTGACCTGTATGCCCGTTGTCGCAAATTTGCAACATACCATCATTATTATAACATTATAACATAAACATAAAGTCATTACCAGAATACCCAATATTACTATCTAGTTTTTGTGCAAAAGTGAAATGAATAATCTCAACATTATTTACCATCTACTTAAAGGCAAAAACACACACAAAACATTTTTTTATATACAGCTATATAAATTCGGGCGTTAAGGGGTTAAACAGCAAGACATAACACACTGATATTTTCTACCCAAGTAAGTAAGTATTTTCCCACTCTAGAACCAAAAACACAGAATGGCTAACTCACCTTTGCAATGTTTTAGAGATCGTTACTTTAAAACTTCCAGGAATGAGTGAGTCAGAAAAAGCGTGCACACCACAGACACCGGGATGTTTTGATTCCTCTGCTGATCACAAGGATGGCTGGATCCGGTCGAGCTTGTGGTCGTTTGTAGACAAAACATCAATCTTTCCATTGGTACCAAGTATTAGCTTATTCGTACTGATTACGAGAAATGGCGGCGCGAAAATTACAGCAGTGATCCGGAACTGGGCAAGTGACTGTACTGGAAGCTAACTGATGTACTGACGTTGTCACAATGTGAGGACTAATAATGAATGAATAAATATGGTGTATTTTTTTGTTGTTGTTGTGCCTTTTTACCTGATGTATTTTCTTCTGTTGTTGAGAACTGCAGTGGAAATAAGTGATTTGTTTTTGTGTTATCCTTTATTAAATTGTGTTATACACATGCATTATTGCCAAATAAATACAAATGCTTATACTTAATCTGTATGCTACTATAAATTATAATTACATAAACTGCAGTTATTTTAAACTTTCAATCTTTCGTGTCAGTATATTTTTTTAATGTTTGCTTTATTTGCAGTGTCCACCACCTGTTCCTCTATCCAGAGGGACACAGTCAGAAGATAAGTTATTATATAAAACATTTGTGTGGTTTGTTCATATTAAAGGTGTTATGTGCAACATTCAGTCCCTCTAGGTCTCAATATTTGCTTCTAAATATATATAAGGGAGTAATATTCTCTGGAGCACAGCATGAAGTCAGATTTCACACCAACTCAGTGTGGAAGGTTCCCATTTTAAACCTTACTCAAGCCACATTTCTCCATGTAATGTGGAGTTGACTCAGGAAGGGCATCTGGTGTAAAACCTGCGCCAAAATCAAAATTGAGACCCACCTTGGATCTGCTGTGGTGACCCCTAATGAAAAAACAAGAGAGCAGCCAAAGGGACTTACTAGGTGCAGAAGCTGGCAAAATGTGTTATTTATATTTATTTATTTCCACAGCAGGTGATTGTCTGAAAATTGCTGGATGTCAAAAGAATGGTGGTGCGAGAGGATGTTTCAAAGATGCATCATATTTTAAATCAATTGGTCTGGTTTGTGCAGTGAACCAGGTGTGCAGAGGTGGTGATACCAACAAGACTGAGATGGGCTACAGGACAACAGGCAAGCACCTTGGTGAGAAGGCAACAAGTGTTGGCACAATTATTAGAAAATGGAAGAAACACAAGATGACTGTCAATCTTCCTCGGTCTGGGGCTCCATGTGTGGCGTGGAGCAGTGATTGGGGATAACGTAATTTAGGAAAGACCAACAACGCTACCCAGGGATATGGCCCGGGGACCATTCAAAACTTAAATTGTTCCAAAAAGGCTGTGCTAGGTAAGGGGAAATACAGAGAGGTGTGTTATCACAAGGTAGATTTATTTTCACAATTTAAAATAGGCCTACAGTTATATAAAATATGTTCCCACAATTACAAATTACAAAGTTCACAAATTACACATTTCACCTTTGATATTTCATTGCACTGTTTTAAAACAATTTTTATGTTGCACTTTTCAACCAGTTTTTATATTGTACTTTTTACAAAGTTAGATTATTCACCTTTAACCCTGATTAATATAAAATGAGAAAAAGGCTCAAGCTAGACAAAACATTTAGGGAAAAGAAAAGAACTACATAAAAAACAAAACAAACACTGCAAATCAAACCATAAACAATGGCAATATACAAAGCAAATAAACCAACAAAAACAACAAAACAAAACATGCAGAAAAAAGGCCAAATGGCAACAAAACAAGCATAAAATTAGGGTAAGGGAGTCTCACCCAAAGGGAATAGAATCCTTACTCAGACATATTAATTAGGCAATGCAAATCCAGTCCCATGCATGTACAACGACTGCACGCTCCAAGCTTTCAAGGAGATCTTGGCGCCACCCACCAATCGCCTTAAAGGTACACCGCACACCAACATGCCACACATGCAAGATCTCACCTTGTGGGGTAAGGATGATTCTGAGAAAGCCCAGAACTACACAGGAGGGCCTGGTCAATGACCTGAAGAGAGCTTGGACCACAGCTGCAAAGATTACATTAGTAACACTCACTACGTTGTCCACCTTCTGTGAAGGGGACAGGACAGCTGCACCGTAAATGAAGGGAGGATGGATGGGGTCATTTATTGTGAGATTTTGGGAAAACAACCTCCTTCCCTTGGTAAGAGCATTGAAGATGGGTCATGCCTGGGTCTTCTAGCATGGCAATGACCCAAAACACACAGCCAGGGCAACCAAGGAGTGGCTCTGTAAGGAGCATTTCAAGGTCCTGGAGTGGCCTGGCCAGTCTCCAGACCTGAACTCAATACAAAATCTTTGGAGGGAGCTGAAACTGTAAACCTGAAATATCTGCAGAAGATCTATATGGAGGAGTGGACCAAAATCCCTGCTGCAGTGTGCAAACTTGGTTGAACTACAGCAAACGTCTGACCTCTGTAATTGCAAACAAGGGTTTCTATACCAAATATTAAGGTCTGTTTTTCTATTGTATCAAATACTTATGCAATAAAATACAATGTGATTTTCTGATATATATAAAAATATAATAAAAATTATAATATATATATATATATATTTTATCTCTCACAGTTGAAGTGTACCTATGATAAAAATTACAGACTTCTCCATTCTTTGCTAGTGGGAAACCTTGGAAAATCGACAGTGGATCAAATACTTATTTGCCTCACTGTATATCTCGCTTTGGCTTTTTTTTGTGAAGGTCAAAGATTAGGCCCTGTTTAGGCTTGCCTGCACCTAACCATACTTCTCTCATTTCACATGAGGCTTTATATAAGTCAGCAATATGTTCCTTCCATTCTGGCATACAACCCCTGGCAATAATTATGGAATCACCGGCCTCGGAGGATGTTCATTCAGTTGTTTAATTTTGTAGAAAAAAAGCAGATCACAGACATGACACAAAACTAAAGTCATTTCAAATGGCAACTTCCTGGCTTAAGAAACACTATAAGAAATCAGGAAAAAAATTGTGGCAGTCAGTAACGGTTACTTTTTTAGAACAAGCAGAGGGAAAAAAATATGGAATCACTCAATTCTGAGGAATAAATTATGGAATCACCCTGTAAATTTTCATCCCCAAAACTAACACCTGCATCAAATCAGATCTGCTCGTTAGTCTGCATCTAAAAAGGAGTGATCACACCTTGGAGAGCTGTTGCACCAAGTGGACTGACATGAATCATGGCTCCAACATGAGAGATGTCAATTGAAACAAAGGAGAGGATTATCAAACTCTTAAAAGAGGGTAAATCATCACGCAATGTTGCAAAAGATGTTGGTTGTTCACAGTCAGCTGTGTCTAAACTCTGGACCAAATACAAACAACATGGGAAGGTTGTTAAAGGCAAACATACTGGTTGACCAAGGAAGACATCAAAGCGTCAAGACAGAAAACTTAAAGCAATATGTCTCAAAAATCGAAAATGCACAACAAAACAAATGAGGAACGAATGGGAGGAAACTGGAGTCAACGTCTGTGACCGAACTGTAAGAAACCGCCTAAAGGAAATGGGATTTACATACAGAAAAGCTAAATGAAAGCCATCATTAACACCTAAACAGAAAAAAACAAGGCTACAATGGGCTAAGGAAAAGCAATCGTGGACTGTGGATGACTGGATCAAAGTCATATTCAGTGATGAATCTCGAATCTGCATTGGGCAAGGTGATGATGCTGGAACTTTTGTTTGGTGCTGTTCCAATGAGATTTATAAAGATGACTGCCTGAAGAGAACATGTAAATTTCCACAGTCATTGCTGATATGGGGCTGCATGTCAGGTAAAGGCACTGGGGAGATGGCTGTCATTACATCATCAATAAATGCACAAGTTTCAGTTGATATTTTGGACACTTTTCTTATCCCATCAATTGAAAGGATGTTTGGGGATGATGAAATCATTTTTCAAGATGATAATGCATCTTGCCATAGAGCAAAAACTGTGAAAACATTCCTTGCAAAAAGACACATAGGGTCAATGTCATGGCCTGCAAATAGTCCGGATCTTAATCCAATTGAAAATCTTTGGTGGAATTGAAGAAAATGGTCCATGACAAGGCTCCAACGTGCAAAGCTGATCTGGCAACAGCAATCAGAGAAAGTTGGAGCCAGATTGATGAAGAGTACTGTTTGTCACTCATTAAGTCCATGCCTCAGAGACTGCAAGCTGTTATAAAAGCCAGAGGTGGTGCAACAAAATACTAGTGATGTGTTGGAGCGTTCTTTTGTTTTTCATGATTCCATAATTTTTTCCTCAGAATTGAGTGATTCCATATTTTTTTCCCGCTGCTTGGTCTAAAAAAGTAACCGTTACTGACTGCCACATTTTTTTTTCCTGATTTCTTATAGTGTTTCTGTGCCCTCCAAAAGTATTGGAACACTTGGAATTTCACACACTTGGTTTATGCCATCAATGGGAAATTTCACTTTTTATTTGTGAGGTACTGACAAGCCAAAATGAGGCGGGTGGTAGGGGGTTAAATACAAAAAAAAAAAAAAAAAAAAAGAATAAAAATTTCTAAACTTATCTTTCTCAAACTCAAAATGAAAGCAAATCTCTAAAACTTGATAAAACCTGTAAATAATAATCAGTTTTATTGCCAGTTTTCTTTGAACAAGTCAGGGGATGGAAACATGAACATTTCCAAGTCACTGAATATGTCTTAGACTTTATTTACATCAATTATGAAGAAATACAAAAGTTTCTTCCACCAAAACATCAAATCTAGGCTTTCATCTCAAATGTACTTTCTGTCAAATTGTAGCTGAACTTTCAGGTCTTCTTTTTCAGAAAATCCTCCTCTACACCACTTCAGCAGGAACTTGGATTTTATATTTTTAATTAATTTATAACAAGTTGTAGAAATTTGCTTTTGGTTTGAGTTAAGGAAGATAATTTTAGAAAAAAAATGTATTTGAAATGGAATAAACAAAATAAAATGTGTGAAATACTAAGTGTTACAATACTTTTGAGGGTAACTGAGAAACACTGAGAAGCAGCATCTTACATCTCATATATAGTGCAGCAGATAAGAAAATATTTAGAGTGGAATCCTGCAAATGGTGATACAAGCATCAAATCTGGCACAAATAATCCATAGACATTAACTCTTTAAAAAAAAAAAAAAAAAAACTGATTGGCCACTTGAATTTTCAATAGGCAGCCAGGTGGGGGTCAATTGAAGAATTACACTGGGGTCAAAATTAAAAGATGTTCCAATCATATAGAAAACTACACCACATTATTTGCCTGATCATAAAGATTCCAAAAAGGTATAGTTTGGACAATCTGTGACTGAATGTTATGGAGTTATGAGGTAAAAGCAGCAAGAATGGTGACAAAGGTCAGTTTCAGTTTGTACAGGGGTCAAAAGTTAAAGTTGCTCCATTAATTTTGCTCCAGCTGCATTTGTGCTGAATTTGATGCTTGTGTCACCATTTGAAGGATTGTTTCAGTTCCCTGCTGCACTAATAAGCCCACAGAGCATGTACGAGCTGCTGTGTGTTATCTTAAACATGTGTAAGACAACCCAAATTAAAGGAGAAATGCTGCTTTAACAACCTGGACCTCATTTCTGGCATAAAATATGGTCGTTTACTCACCAGTATAAGTTTGGTGTGATTAGAAGTCCATAGTTCAAATCAAATCAAAATCAAATCAATTTTATTTATATAGCGCCAAATCACAACAAACAGTTGCTCCAAGGCACTTTATATTGTAAGGCAAAGCCATACAATAATTACGGAAAAACCCCAACGGCCAAAACGACCCCCTGTGAGCAAGCGACAGTGGGAAGGAAAAACTCCCTTTTAACAGGAAGAATGACATGTTCAGTTCAAATCTGAAGCAAACATTTTTCTTCTTTTGCTAAGGTGGATTAGAACTTTTTGTGGTACACAACACAAACTAAAACTACTGGACAGGAGGAACCTAGCAGTCAATGTGACTCACTGATTTGAAAATGCAGCTCTTTCAACCAGACGTGTGGTGCCCTGACATTTCTAATCATCTGTGTCCAATCAGATTTCAGGGGGGGGGTCCAGTGCAACTCTGGCCTCCGCTCTAGCTCCACCAATGCCAGGAAGTGTTCAACATTGGATATTTCCTGTTTCACTGTGACTGAGAATTCGGCAATTCCTGTTTGAGTGTGGCTCATATTGGCTCATATGATAAATTTTCTTCTTATTATTATATGAGCGAAGTGTCGCACAGCGGCACAAAGCTCACTCATGGTACAGGGTGTCCTAAACAGGAAGTGCCAAAATTCAAATCCACAGGAAATATTCAAATGTCATTTGGATTGACAGATGAGATCCCATGGAATCTCACGGGAACTCAGTGGCAAGCTCACACTCTGCTTTAATTCAGGTTGCCATGTCTGTCTGTTAGCTGTTTAAGAGTCCAAACATGTTTAAGGTAACAGACATCAGCTGGTTCTCTGTGGGCTTATTAGTGCAGCAGATAACTGAAACAGTCCTTCAAATGGTGATACAAACATCAAATTCAGCACAAATACAGCTGGAGCAAAATTAATGGAACAACTTTAACTTTTGACCCCTGTACAAACTGAAACTGACCTTTGTCACCATTCTTATCAGTTATCATTCTTATCACTTATGTTTCCATCCCATGACTTGTCTAAGGCCTGGTTCACACGGCAGGATAATTAGGCCGATATCGGACCCATCTTGCCCTTCCGACAATCTTAAGGACGCCCTGACAATTGTGATGATGCTAAAGATAATTTTAGCAGATATTCCTGCCGTGTGTGGTGTGTTAAGAGCGCTCTGACCTGCTCGGAAGGACGTCAGGAGCACTCCGATTGCAAATCTGGGATATTCAACATGTTGGATTTTTTTTGGCCCGATTTTTGTATTGTTTTTTCCCCCTCTGTTTTAAATAGTCCACAAAATATCTCCGTTTGTTTACTCTGAAGTCACGTTCAGTCTCGAGAGATTTTGCGAGATTTCCTTTCTGAGCTGGGAATGTTTGTGTGTGAAATCTGTTTGTGTGTGGTGGTGTGTCGTACAGTGTGTGGCTGAACACCACACACTGTATGACAAACCTGTTAGATCTATGATTTTTTATCTTCACGTGTGTGGTCTCTATGGTTTTGGAAACCTAAAGATAACTTTAACATCCTGTTGTGTGAACCAGGTTTAAAGAAAAGTGGCAATAAAAGTGATTATTATTTACAGGTTTTTTCAAGTTTTAGAGATTTGCTTTCAGTTTGAGTTTGAGGAAGATAATTTTAGAAAATGTTATTCTTTATTTTTTGTTTTTCTTGTATTTAAAATGGCATAAACAAATGAAAATGTGTGAAATTCCAAGTGTTCCAATACTTTTGGAGGGCACAGTATCCTAACCTTATGATGAGTGTAAAATGAGTGTGGTATTATTACTCTTTTGTTTAAGAATGTTTAATTTTCACTGTTGCTGCACTTTGCGTCAAATCATAGTCATATCGTATATCATATTGATATGAAAATTCAGTAAGGTATATCTTTTGTTATACATTCCAAATCTAAGGTGGCACTCTACTAGTGTTTACTAAGGTACACCTAATATGTTTAAAGAAAAAAAAAAAAGAGAGAGAGAGAGAGAGAGAGAGAGAGAGAGAGAGAGAGAGAGAGAGAGAGAGAGAGCGTAGAGCCACTTAGGTGCCTGGTCTTGAGAACCAGGGATGGTAGGTTGAAAAGCTTTTTTCAACCTACTCTCCCTACCCACCTAAGCAGCTCAAGAATATGGACAGCATGTATATAAGTGACATTTACATGACAATTTATATGACAATATTGAGATACAATAATTGTACCATACGTATTGTACAGCCCTACTGTAAACTAGCTGAAAACTTTGAATATTAATTTACATCTACATTAAAAAAATGCTTAAAGTGGCAGGAGGTTAAGAGGGCTGTAATTAGTGGGGTCAGCTGAAAAGCAAAAAAGAAAAATTCTTAAAAAGGTGGGGAGTATGGGGGGCAGAGCTCCTCCAGAAGCTGAAAGGCAAAATAAGGAAAATGCTTAAAAAGGTGGGGGGTCTGGGGGAGCGGAGCCCCCAGAAGCTGAAAGGTTTTAGTCATGCTCATGCTCCCAAGAACCATTTTACTGAAAAAAGGCTGAAGGGCCTAACTGACATGGTTCGATGGCGAGGAGCTTTTCCAGGCATGTGAGAGGCAAATAAAGAAAAATGCTTAAACAGGTGGGGAGTCTGGGGGGGCAAAGGCCGCCGAGAAGCTGAAAGGTTTTTGCTATGCTAATGCTCTGCTGAAACATTTACTCAAAATAAAGTCTGAATGACATGGTGAGATGCTGATGAGCTTCGCTCATTCATGTCCGCGACATATGCATGTTAAATTTTCTTATTATTATTGTGATTCACTTTCTGCCTTTATTATTAATCCTCATTATGTTTGTAAATATTTTGTCATCTGCAGAAATTCTCTCAATTCGATGGTTGAGCTAAGCAGTGAGGAGAGCAGCAGCTCCCATCCAACACAAAGAGACGTCGGGTCCTGAGTACAGAGAACCATCAGAGGATCGCAGAAGAGGTGAGATTGTACTGAAGAAAGAGAATCAGTATTCTTAGGTTGTCAGCCTCCATTTTTATTGTGAGAATAGGTTGGCTGGTGTGAGCCATCTAGCTTCTTGTTGTGCATGATTGTTTTATAAATTCATTTTTTTCTTTGTTTTTATTTTGTTTGTACTTTTTTTTTACTGTAAATCTATACAAAAAATGGATTGCATAGTTTTACCTTTAGGGTTAAAGCATCATTGTAATTGTTGATAAGATTATATTTGTGCTTGATCTTGATCCATGAGACATCATGGTAACACAAGAAATGTTTTTAAAATGGTGAAAATGACAAATTAAAACTTTATTTTATGGAAGCAGGTTAAACTTTGGTTATTTTGGTACTAAAAGCTCTTTACTCAGTGTATTTTTTATTCTTCTCTCTGTAGGTGCCACTTGTCTGCAGCGAGACAGGTTCACACAGTACTACACCACGTTTCCTGAAGATGCCCTCAGCAGCACCTTGAAGGCCTACTTGCTCAGCGAATGCAAGCTGAAGACAAAACTCTGTCTGATCTGCAGCAAGGGGGAGTTCAATGCCTGCTGTGGTGCTGTGGACCTTTTCCATTTGTTCATGGAAAATAATCTTGGAGAGGTCTTTTCAGAGACTGTTACTCTACTAAAGATCCTCATCATCACACCTGTGACCACTGCAGAAGCTGAGACTTGCTTCTCCACCTTGAAAATAATCAAAACTTTTCTCAGAAACACCATGAACAGGGACAAGATGAATGCAGTGGCCATGCTGTCAGTGGAAAAGAAACTGATGACAGAGCTGATGGGCAACAATAATGAAGCGCAAAATATGACAACGGAGACCCCGGACTGTTGAACAACTGAAGTTGTACATCAAGCAAGAATGGGAAAGAATTCCACCTACAAAGCTTCAACAATTAGTGTCCTCAGTTCCCAAACGCTTAGTGAGTGTTGTTAGAAGGAAAGGTGACGTAACAGTGGTAAACATACCACTGTCCCAGCTTTTTTGAAACGTGTTGCAGACATCCATTTCAAAATGAGCAAATATTTGCACAAAAACAATAAAGTTTATCAGTTTGAACATTGAATATCTTGTCTTTATGATGTATTCAATCGAATATAGGTTGAAGAGGATTTGCAAATCAGTGTATTCTGTTTTTATGTACATTTTACACAACATCCCAACTTCATTGGAATTGGGGTTGTACATGTGGATGGAGCCTGCCATATTTGATGAGGTGGTGCAGAGGGTGGGGCCACGGATCCAGTGGCAGGACACACGTATGAGGCAGGCGCTGCCTGCAGGACTGAAGCTGGCCATCACAGTCATGTTCCTGGTGACAGGCGACAAATATCCGAGCCTGATGTACAGCTTCCGCGTGGTGTGCAACAACATCCTCAACAGCCTCATCATCCCCAAGCTCTGCCAGGCGATTGTGGATGAGTACAATTACAAAGTGATCGCCTGCCCCACCACATCGGAGGAATGGGCACCCATCGAGGAGGTCTTCCGGAGCAGGTGGCAGGTGGTGGTGGCAGATCCCCCATGCCATGGGTGCCCTGGATGGGAAGCATGTGACCATCAGGAAATCAGCCAGGAGCGGCTCTTTGTACCACAAGGGGTTCTTCTTGGTGGTCCTGATGGCCCTTGTAGATGGGGACTACAATGTCCTCTGGCTGGAGGTCTGGGCATATAGCAGTATGTCAGATGCTCAGCTCTTCAATGACCCAGAGCTGAAGCAGTGCCTGGAAAATGGGAGCGTGGGCTTCCCTTAGCCATCCCCCTTCCCCACGATGAAGTGGCCATGGCACACGTCATCCTGGGCAATGATGTCTTCGGCATCAGGACCTACCCGATGAAGCTGTATGGCCAAAGCCACCTACAGAGGAATGAGTACATCTATAACTACCACATCTCCAGAGGGCGACATGTGGTGGAGAATGCCTTTGGGATCTTGGCCCAGAGATGGCAGGCATTCCTCACCACCCTGGAGCCAGGCCCTTCCATTGTCCAGGATATTGCTGAGTGTTGTGTGTGCCTGCACAACCTCATGTGGATGCGGTACCCTGCAGTCCACATGGGCATGCTGGACGAGGAAGCTAAGGACCACAACCTAATGCCAGGGGTGTGGAGAGACCAAGCCCAGCTCATTGATGTCCAGCTCATGGCAGGTGTATGTCAGGACACCAGGGCTGGGAGGAGCCAACGCGAGGTCCTCAAGGCCTATTTCAACAGCCCAGCCGGTGCCACACCCTTGCAGGACTGTGTGGTGGACACCTAACCCCCCACACGCCACAGCCACGTGCCCCCGACACCACATGCACTGTTGCCACACATGTGCATAAGCAGCCAAACACCCTCCCCACCCCTACCTGTTACCATGACCACCACTTGTGCACATGTGTTGATGTGTGCGACATTGTGCTGGTATGTTGCCAGAGCTTCCAAAAGGCAATGGTACAGCTGGCTCAACTCTCATGAAAGTCCAGCCAGCTGTGAGTCCTGTAAGAGCCACGGTTGTACCTCCTGAGGAGGTAAAATGGTAGAGGACACTAACTGCCCTGCTACTCCCTGCTAATTGTGTGGTAGCAGCTATAACTTGGAAGATCAAGTCTGCTGTGAGATAGGCTCAGCAGGATCAGCCAGATCCAGGAACTGGTCCCTTAACAGTTTGCTTGTCCCACATTCTCTCTCTGTTCACAGGTCCTGCAGTGGGCCCATGCATTACGGTTGTCCTGCCATCTGGGGATGAATTGTACTGTCTTGCTGCGCAAAAGGCACTTCTGGTGGCCCAATATGTACTCAGATACCCATGCTGTTGTCTCTGCCTGCACTGTTTGTGCCCAAGGAAAATCTTCTCATCACGCTCTTCTACCTATTTCCAGTTGCCCTTGGTCACATATTGCCTTGGATTTTGTCAGTGTTACCTCCCTCAAATGGTAATACCGTTATACTTACCATAGTTGACTGTTTTTCCAAAGCCGTTCATTTAGTCACATTGCCTAAACTTCCTGCCAAAGAAACTGCTGACCTCATGATTAATTGTGTTTGCAATCTCCATGATATCTCAGTAGATATTGTGTCAGATCAAGGTCCTCAGTTCATCTCTCAAATCTGGAGAGCCTTCTGTCAAGCCCTGGGTGCATCAGTTAGCCTCGCCTCTGGTAGTCACCCTCGAACAAATGGTCAGACTGAGAGCTAATCAGGATCTGGAGTCAGCACTACGCTGTGTTGAGGTGTTGAGCCCTGCTGTCTAAAGCACTCATTTAGCTTGAGTATGTAAACAATTCCTTGACCAGCGCTGCCACTAGCATGTCACCTTTAGAAGCCTGTCTTCGTTATCAACCTCTTCTCCTCCCTTCCCAAGAGAGTGAGTTGGCTGTTCTATCTGTGCAGCATCATCTTAATCTGAGCCATAAGATCTGGAAAGACACCTCTACAGCACTCCTCCGAACCTCCACTATCACCAAGCGTTTAGCGGACCAGCACTGAACATCGGATCCGTGGAATGAACCGGGTCAGAATGTTTGGTTGTCCTCTAAAAACATTCCTGTAAAGACAGATGCCAAGACATTGTCCCCTCGTTACCTGGGTCCTTTCTCTATTGACAGTAATATCAGCCCTACTGTCATCAAGTTGAGGCTCCCCAGTTCACTGCGAATCCACTCTACTTTCCATGTTTCCTGCTCAAACCCATTGATGACGGTTCTCTGTTCCCTCTGGCAGCGACCTCTCCACCATCCAGCTTGTCAATGCCCATCCGGTTTTCTCAGTCCATCACCTTCTGTATGTCCGTCGGTGTGGCAAAGGGAGGGTTATGGGCCAAAGGAGCGGTCGTGGGTCTCTCATTCCTTCATTCTGGACTCCCTGGTGAGGAAGATTCATCACCCCATCCCCGTTCATCAGTTGGGTTTACTGTTCGCGTTTGGGCTTTGCCTTTCCCTTTCATTGTTTGTCTTGTTGTTTCCCCTCCCTGGTGTGTCATGTTTGTCTCAGTCTGGCTCTGTGTTGCTGGGCATGGACTTTGGGTTCCCTCCTCCGACCTGTCCATCTGATCCTCTGCAGCTGCTGAGTCTGCTCACCTGCAACATATCTCCAATCAAGTCACTGCAGTATTGTGGCACAGACTGTTGTGTGGGCCGCTGAAGAGGAGGTACTGCTGGCCCACCACCACTAGAGGGCGCCCTGCCTGGAGTGCGGGCTCCAGGCACCGGAGGGCGCTGCCGCCTTACAGGAGCAGCCAGGATGACAGCTGTCACCCATCACCGGAGACAGCTGATCCCAATCAATACGGAGGTATATCAGCAGGACGGCATCTCCACCTCATTTGCCGAGATATCGCCTTACCAAAGAGGTAACCATTTCAGCCTGCACATACGTGTGTCTTTACTTGTATTCTTGTTTGATTGTCTATAGGACAGCTGACTACTAGACAACATTCGGATAAGTACTCACCTTCCTACATTGTTGTTGACGAGAGGTGGAGGTGGACTCTCCACCCTCCGTGTTACTGGGTGCAGCCGCATCCACACCTGACTGTTTCTGTTTCTTGCCAGCAGTACCGGATCCGACGAGCGGAGGCAGTGGCCACCTGGGAATTCGGGACTTGGCGGCTCCAGTATTCCCGGGGTTCGGTGGCAGAGGAAATCGGGTTGGTTCCGGTTCGACTTGGACAGACGTCTCCTATCGTCGAGCCTGCCCACACGACACCGTTGTAATTGGACTCCATTTCGATATTGTAACCGGTTGTATTTGTTGTGCCTGTTTCACAACAGTAAAAGCAGTGTTATTCGACTCCTCCATTGTCCGTTCATTTGCGCCTCCTGTTGTGGGTCCGTGTTCCTACACTTTCACAACAACAGACATCTTGGCCTTATCTCTGAGACGATTTTGATGGTTTGTATTTCAGGTGTTGTTTTCCTGGACATCTGTATACCTTTTTTCTCTGTGTCTCAGATCCTCCACGCCTGGTCCACCAGAATCCTAGTTACCTTCTTCCTTGCTTCAGTCTTCAGCCACCTGTTTGAGTCACTCATATTCGACTCCTCTGCCTGCCCTGCCCAGCTGTTCCTGTCCTCCAGTGTCGGACCATTCCAGCCAAGTCTGCCTACATATCCTTGGCCGTATGAGCCTCGTGTTCTTTATAATTTGCAGCTGTTTAATTAATTACTAAGATCCTGTTGTCTTATATACAATTTGTACATGTTCAATTAAGCCCCTCTATTAATCAGTCAATCAAAAACAATATGTATGTTTTAACAGCGTCTGCAGGAGGCTTTGCATGTGCGTGTACATGAGCTTTTTTACAAAAGTGGAAGTAATGCAAATCAAGGAATATTTGTAGATCACCAGCTATACATTTTCTGGTATTAATGAGACAAATTTAACTACAAGTTAGCTTTGAGTTAGCGGAAGTTAGCGTGTATGCTAACACTGCAAAATGCATTATCAGGTTACAAAAAGAGTGTTTTCAGTTTTACAAGTGTTTATTTCTCACCATCTTTTACATAATATATGACAAAGAGGATACATTTACACACAAATGAAAGAGTTTTGCAACTAGCTACCAGCCTGTGACGTCACCACGCTAACGTCTATGAAATAAGTTGTAATAAAGTGTTATTAGGTTCCAAAAACAGTGTTTTCGGTTCTAGAAGTGTTTATTTCTTGCTAGCTTTACATAATATGACAGACATGCATATAAACACAAAGCAAAGCGGTTTTGAAGAAATGTACACAGACAGACAGACGGATGGACACCAGGTCTTCGCAATACCTGATGGCCATATGTTGGCCTCGGGTAAAAAGCATTCTCTGTCTTCAGGTTGTCTGCATTCTGGGCCCTATCTGTCAGTTCCTGGGACAACCATACCAAATATATTATTAAATAATATCTTATTTTTTCAAAGTATTAGAATCTGTTATTATTATGTGCAAAAAATGCATTTAAAGTTGCTACAAAAGTGGACCTTTAAGGGTTTTTTTTTGGTGGTGGTGGTGGTGGTGGGGGGGGGGGGGGGGGGGGGTTGCTGCAGAACAGCAGCAGAGAAGGACTTTGCTGTCTGTTATTATCAACTCCATGCTCTCAAAGTGACACAGATGATCTTAAATAGAATTATTGCCTATTTAAAGTGAAGCAGTGTGTTCATGTATTTTTGTTAAACACAGGGCGCTGTGTGTCGACCCCTTGGAGCGAAAGGACCCTCACTTATTTTTAAGTGAATCAACTGACTGATCAAAAACACCGTTATCGGATTTGATCAGAGCTTTCATCTATTCATCAACAGGGCAGATTTATCAATGCAGCTTTTGTGTAAAAGCTTCACACACGTGAGGCTGTCTTTATCAGGCTGCACACAACATGCATTGTTGTGAAAGCTTTGAAACTTGCAACGACATCAAAAAATAAATGGTTTGACCACTTTAGAAAGAAAAACTGGATTTGTCTGATTCGGGCAAGATGATAAAAGATCTGTGCTGTCTGATAAAAGTTTTACTCTTCCTGGATAATAGGACAATAGGATAATGTGAGGGCTGTAATGTTTAATTTTGTTTTTTTTCATCCTCCAGCAGGTGGCGTGCTATATGCACTATGCCAGTGGTGTCCAAAGACATTCCAGAAAGGGCTGAGAGGGTGCAGCTTTTCTTTGCAGCATCTGACTGCAGCAGGTGATTTCACTGATTAACATCAGTTTGTGCAGATGGAATGAGTTTGTCAGTGAAATCACCTGCTGCAGTCAGTGTTTGCAATGAAAACCTGCACCCTCTTGGCCCTTTTTGGAATGACTTTGGACACCATTGGCCTATGCCAGTAGTCGGCTCTGCATCCACCAACTGTTGTGTTGTATCAGGATGCTGATTGAACAGCATGATTATTGCACAGAATTACTGCACAAAAAGGGTACTCTAAGATGTGAAGTTCATCTTGAAACCAGATTTTTAAATCAGTGAGAAGCCAGATGTGGCTGTCCTTGGCTGGTGTGGTTGCATCTGGTCTGCAGATGAGACTGGAGGCAGTTTATGGTTGTGAAATGAACATTCAGCAAGTGAGCAAGAGTTATGATAAACATTCCTGTAGTAATGTGCAAATTGCACACGTGGCACCTGTGGCTTTGTGTTGTTTGATGAAACTACATTTTGGAGTGCGCTTTTATTGTGATCAGTCCGAGGCAGAGCTGGGCGATAATCCTGCTGTTTAATCAGCATCTTGATCTGCTACACCTGTCAGGTGGATGGATTATCTTGGCAAAGGCCAAGTGCTCACTAACAAACAAATTTGTTAACAAAATTTAAGAGAAATAAGCCTTTTGTGCGCATAGAGGAAATCTTAATTTGTTTTTCTTTCAATGCATTAGAAATGTGAACAAAAGTGTTGCAATTATATTTTTTGTTGAATATAGATTTTAAAGTACATCATTTTGTCTTGAAACGGCTGCAATTCAGTCATTAACTGTTTTTAAAACAGTGGGCTTAGTTGGCTTCCGTTCTTTCTTAAGCCTTGCCAGCAGGGGGCATCACCCTGAGGCCCCGGCCTCCTGGTACTGCCAGTATGAGTTGTGTGGACCCCAGGATGTTGTCGTAAGCTGAAGCAGGTGAAGAAAGTCCTGAGGGAGCACTGAGTCCTTAGATGCAACAGAAGGATCAGCTCGGCATTTGCAGAAGTGTTACGAGCCGGCAGCGGGCCAGACAGGACAGCTGGCACTGTGTGTGTGTTTGTGTGTGTTTGTGTGTGTGTCTTCATTCTCCTCTCGCTCACTGCATTTAGAGCACAATATGACAGAGTGTCAGCAGTCTGTTGTCATCTCCTAAGTGGCAGTGCAGGAATTGTGTGAACACAGGAAGCTGCAGTTGCAGTCTTTTTACTTGTAACTGATGGCGACACAAAAATTAATCCGCAAGAAAAATAATCGGTTATTGTGTTAAAAAAAAACAAAAAAACATCTAATATTTCCTGCTGAGAGTGTTATGAGCAGCACAGTTTAATATCTCAGTTCAAACAGGACTGAGAAATGTGAAGCCAACAGCAAAGAGCTTTTGTGTTCCTGACCAATGCTACCATCTGCTGCCTCAGCTTCAGTCACACATCCTGCTTTCCAGGTATAATCAATATTTTTTCTTTTTTTTATATAGTATCAGTTTTTTAATGTGTTAAATAAATGTCTTCCTAGGCTTTAGAGAACCTACACACCAGAACTATCCAAAAAGACACTACATATGTAATACATCACAAGCAGCAGTGGCTTTGGTGGCCACCAGACCTCAGCTTTGGAAATTAAAGAATCTGACAAACAAGCTCATTCCAAGACACGTCAAAACCACACAAATATTCAGAAAGTCAGAAAAAAAATCTGCTTTGGCTACAGTCATATAGCCAAAGCATTATGGTTATTTTGTTAACGTGGGTAAATATTTAGCAGATTCAGTTGTATCTTCTAAAATGTGCTCTTTGGATTACAGTAAAACAATTAATAATAAAATTAAGGATTCATGTTCATTAAAGGAGCAGATGAAAAAGAAATTATTGACATAGTTCATAAACTTAAGGGTGGGGGGGATCAACTGACAGTGACAATTTTGATTTGTTTTTGATTAAAAATATTATTCATGAAAATTCATTGTATTGTTAAACCTTTAGCGTATATCTGTAATTTGTCATTAATGACTGGGAAATTTCCTTTCAAAATGACAATAGCTAAAATGATACCACTGTGACAAACTTGTTTTTTTTTTTTTTTTTTCTCAAAAGATAGGCCAATCTCACTCTTACCACAATTGTCAAAAATTTTGGAAAAAGTATTTATTTGTAAAGAGGTTAAATGATTTCATAACTAAACATCATATCCTTAGCGAGCAGCAATACAGTTTTAGAAAGAATTGCACTACTTCACTGGCTGTAATTTATTTTGTTGAACAAATTACCAATGCAGTTGAAAATAAGCAATATACTGTAGGGGTTTTTTATTTACAGAAAGCATTTGATACTATAGATCATACGTTGCTACTGGACAAATTACAGAAGTATGGTATCAGGAGATTGGCACATGATTGGATAATGAGCTACTTACACAATAGGTATCAGTGTGTTCATATTGGAGGGACAAATTCTGAATTATTGAAGATTATTTGTGGGGTGCCCCAGGGTTCAGTTCTTGTGCCACTGCTATTTCTTTTGTAGAAATGATATATGTTTAGTTTCCAAGTCTGTAAGTTGGATTTTATTTGGTGATGATATGATTGTGTTTTGTAGTGGGGATCATTTGGGACAACTCCTGGACATGATGGAGAATGAATTACAGAAATTTAAACAATGGTTCGATTCAAACAAATTATCGTTCCATTTTGGTAAAACTAAGTGCATCATATTTGGGAATAAGTCCAGGAACTTAAGCAGAAATTTATTATTACATGATGTCGAAATTGAAATTGTAACAGATACAAAATTTGTTGGTGTTTTATTGATGATAAATTAAGCTGGAAAACACATTAATTATGGTAAATCTAAAATGCATACCTTTATCCTTTGCTCATTTCTCTTTTTTTCCTAAATTGGGCATCTGATAGCTTTGACCTTTTTCTGTCCATCTCTATGTTTATTTGGCACTCGACAATCAACAGATTTCCCATCCTGCAACACTGTCACTCACGACCAGAAGTCAATACTAAACCAATTCACCTGGGTGACCACATAATTGTTTTGTATCACCTATTTTTATTAGCCATTGCACACAATTCAGAAAAAACATGGATATTATGTATGAGATGTGCATTATTTGGAAGAAAGTCGAGGTGTAACTGACTTTAGCCCCCCCGTCTGTTCCATTTGGGAAACCCAGAGGTGAACTGTCCCCCGTGTGCCCCTCCCCTTCTGTTCACCTTCTCAGTAAGCAGGGGTGCCTGCAGCTGCAGGGGGCTCCAATTTGCCAGTTCCACATGCAGTGATATGATAGATAATAGAAAACTGCTTTGCAGCGCAGATGATTATTATTATTTTTTTTTTAAATTAAGCAAACACCAAAGCTCCAATTTTTGCAGATTGGTTGTCATGATTGATTGTCAAGCAAATTTACAAGGCAGGTTATATTTTGCTGGATACTGCAAACACGCGCCTAGCGATATCTGACCAGATCTCCTCGCTGATTGGCTAGTTCAAATGACATGGTGATGCCCTCGGCTAAGTTGAACTGGACGATATTTCGCAGTACACAGCACTGCCAAAATGGCGGGTTGTGCTGTTTTGCCGGCCGTTTAAATTTATTCACGACAGAGTGGAACGGCCAGGGTCGGGCGGGAACTTAAAGGCGATCGGAGTTTAAGATCTTCTTATTTCACATTCATGATAGTAGCTCGATATTGGTGATTTTCATTATTGAAAATTGGCATATTTTACCATTCACTATTTTCATGGGTGGACTGATTGAAGATTTTGCAGACATGACACTGACAGAGAAAAAACAGGATAAACACACGTGCCGATGTGGACTTCTGTATTTTCATTTTTATTCTGTCTTGAATTTGCAGGTTTTGTTTATCATCCCTGCCCTACACAGAAAATGACCAGGACTGCAAAAATTATTTCCACCGTGCCCGAAATTATTTCCACCGCGTGGCAAAAAGCGCCGGTGGACATGATTTTGGGCGCGGCAGAGGAAATAATTTTGGGCACGGTGGAAATAATTTCGGGCATGGCTATGCCATGTTTTTGAGCTGCTTTTAGCATCCGAGAATCCCTCGAGCTGCTTTCAGTGTCCGAGAATTCCTCAGGCAGTAGGTGATTTTCTGTTTTCGATTCAAACGACATTTAAAACGGCATTTAAAGATGAAAAATTAGCACCAACACTCAATGCCAAGGGCGCCGCCATGTTGAAATACCCTCTACGGCAGGGGTGGGCAATCATGTGCCATGAAGGGCCAAAACATTGCAGGTTTTCCTTTCTACCAATCACCTCAGCAGGTGATTTCATTAAAGATCTGGTGTCTCAGCAGGTGATTTCATTGACTATCAGGTGTTTATGTTCAGAGGAGAATCTCATCAGCACCCACCTGCTGAGGTGACTGGTTGCAAGGAAAACCTGCACTGTCTCGGCCCTCGTTGCCCACCCCTGCTCTACGATGATGTCATTTGAACTAGCCAATCAGTGAGGAGATCCGGTCAAATATTGCCAGGTGCGTGTTTGCCGAACCCGGCAAAATATACACTTCAAATTTACAATTGTCAATAGAGCTCAAAGGGTGGCTTTATTCACTCCAGTGCACCATGACAGAGCCGCCTATAGATGTTTCAAGTTTTGTGTTCAAATCTGTGGTGTGTTGAGTGAGTTGTGCTTTCTCACACAGCTCATCTGGCAAAGTGAAGCTTCTCTTACACCACGGGACCTTTATGCTCTTTGGTCACACTGTCGAGTTTTCACATGATCAGTGACCAATTGCAGTCTGAAATCAGCTCTGGATGACATCCACGTGGTTAACCAGTTGGCATGAGGAATCAATTGCCTTGAGCAATATTGTTTTTATTCAGCCCATCCCTTCCCCAGGAAATCTGTCACTTAGCTGCAAAAATAGGTTCATCGTTCACTGACTTTGCATATAATCCATGTTTCTTGTTTTTCAGATGCTAATTCTACAGTAAACAGTAGAGAATGCGACACATATGTAGGTATCAGAAAGCTTCAGAGGTGTTTTGTGCTTTCATCTACTTTTTTATTATTCAGGTCTGTCTCTGGTTTCAAAAAGTCAACAAGTTACACAAAAACTGTTGGAAATTTCACAGTTTACTTCACTCATTTATCATTTGTGGCATTCTCTTGATGTAGAAAATGAAGGTTTTCGTAATCCAGATTTAAAGTTAGTTCTCAGGTTGCTGATGAGTCCGATTCTTGACCTGAAGTTTCGGTTGCAGCGAGGGCATGTTGGTCCTGGGGGTATGGTTGGCCTTGGTTATAATTCTTTCTCCTTTCTTCTTCGCCACTTCTCTTCTAGCTCCTGACATTGTTTGGCTTTGAATGTCTCTATTCCTTGCTTGATTGTTGTTCTCCAGATTTCCCTGTCTCTCGCGACATCTTCCCAGTTGTTAGGATCCACGTTGCATTACTCCATGTTGGCTTTCAGGACGTCTTTATAGCACTTCTTCTGTCTGCCTCTGCCCTGCTTGCCTTGTTTGAGCTGGGAGTAAAAGACTTCGTTGCTTGTCATGAAATTTTTCGAGTGTCTTGAGATGGTGACAGTATGGAGCCCATGTGTCTGATGCATACAAGAGGGTTCAAATTACGATCACCTTGTAGACCATCGCCTTGGTGTTGGCTCTGATGTCTCAATCTTGGAAGACTCTCACTCACAGACAACTGAAGGTGCTATGGAAGGACGCGTTATGGTGCCACAAAGGTCCAAGCCACGCAATGCGACGCGATGGACGCGAATAAAGCGATTTTGAGCAATTGGCGCGTTTGTGGCGTGATATCGCGTTGCATCACGTCACGTCGCCCTCTTCCCCAAGTTGAAAAATCTGAACTTTTTTGTCTTGTCGTGCCGCGATGACCAATCAGGGACTGGATATGTAGCGACATGGAGATGTCTGGAGTTTATACTTGATGTGGACATGTCATGTGGACACCGCACCGCAGGCACTGCGCTGCGGTGGTTTGAATCATATTTGTCTAATAGATTACAATTTGTTCATGTAAATGGGGAATCTTCTTCACAGACTAAAGTTAATTATGGAGTTCCACAAGGTTCTGTGCTAGGACCAATTTTATTCACTTTATATATGCTTCCCTTAGGCAGTATTATTAGACGGTATTGCTTAAATTTTCATTGTTACGCAGATGATACCCAGCTTTATCTATCCATGAAGCCAGAGGACACACACCAATTAGCTAAACTGCAGGATTGTCTTACAGACATAAAGACATGGATGACCTCTAATTTCCTGCTTTTAAACTCAGATAAAACTGAAGTTATTGTACTTGGCCCCACAAATCTTAGAAACATGGTGTCTAACCAGATCTTTACTCTGGATGGCATTACCCTGACCTCTAGTAATACTGTGAGAAATCTTGGAGTCATTTTTGATCAGGATATGTCATTCAAAGCGCATATTAAACAAATATGTAGGACTGCTTTTTTGCATTTACGCAATATCTCTAAAATTAGAAAGGTCTTGTCTCAGAGTGATGCTGAAAAACTAATTCATGCATTTATTTCCTCTAGGCTGGACTATTGTAATTCATTATTATCAGGTTGTCCTAAAAGTTCCCTAAAAAGCCTTCAGTTAATTCAAAATGCTGCAGCTAGAGTACTGACGGGGACTGGAAGGAGAGAGCATATCTCACCCATATTGGCCTCTCTTCATTGGCTTCCTGTTAATTCTAGAATAGAATTTAAAATTCTTCTTCTTACTTATAAGGTTTTGAATAATCAGGTCCCATCTTATCTTAGGGACCTCGTAGTACCATATCACCCCAATAGAGCGCTTCGCTCTCAGACTGCAGGCTTACTTGTAGTTCCTAGGGTTTGTAAGAGTAGAATGGGAGGCAGAGCCTTCAGCTTTCAGGCTCCTCTCCTGTGGAACCAGCTCCCAGTTCAGATCAGGGAGACAGACACCCTCTCTACTTTTAAGATTAGGCTTAAAACTTTCCTTTTTGCTAAAGCTTATAGTTAGGGCTGGATCAGGTGACCCTGAACCATCCCTTAGTTATGCTGCTATAGACGTAGACTGCTGGGGGGTTCCCATGATGCACTGTTTCTTTCTCTTTTTGCTCTGTATGCACCACTCTGCATTTAATCATTAGTGATCGATCTCTGCTCCCCTCCACAGCATGTCTTTTTCCTGGTTCTCTCCCTCAGCCCCAACCAGTCCCAGCAGAAGACTGCCCCTCCCTGAGCCTGGTTCTGCTGGAGGTTTCTTCCTGTTAAAAGGGAGTTTTTCCTTCCCACTGTAGCCAAGTGCTTGCTCACAGGGGGTCGTTTTGACCGTTGGGGTTTTACATAATTATTGTATGGCCTTGCCTTACAATATAAAGCGCCTTGGGGCAACTGTTTGTTGTGATTTGGCGCTATATAAAAAAATTGATTGATTGATTGATGTCCTGTCTCTGGCAATCAGCCTGTGAGCAGGACTTAGTCCCTTTTGACCTTTATTTATTTAACACAATTATGACAGAGTTGGAGGGGAGAGTGAGAAACTGCAGCAGCAGCCAGTTTTTTTTATTTGTTCACATGTGGGCAAACAGGACAGGATGTCCTCAAACTGGGTCCTGGAGATGCGGAAGTACCGCTGAAAGTGGCCATCATTCAGACGCAGCTCCTGCAGAAAATGATGAATTTGTGGTGTTGCATGGCGTCCGGTGTGAATGCGGCTCAAGCAGAGCAACACCCTGGGCGATGGTGGCGCGTCCGTCGCCAGGTGAGGGATGCGAATTTGTGGCGTTGCGTGGCGTCCGCGGTGAACGCGGCATTAAACCGAACACTCCATTTCAATACAATAATTGTATATATATATATATATATATATATATATATAATCTGTTGCCTATGACCAATGTCCTGCACTGTTCCACTTTATCACTATCACACCACTTGCACATCTGCTGCTGCTACAAATACTGAATGGTTTGCACTACTGCACTCTCCACTTTTACTATTACCTCAGACACTACACTGTAAATACTTGTGCACTTTTCTGTCCTTATTGTCAAAATGTCTTGTCCTGTCATCAACGAAGGAAGGTGAGAAACAAAATTTCGATTCCTTGTATATCTAGTACATGTGAAGAACTGACAATAAAGCCAACTTTGACTTTGATAATTAAGTTAATGTAACTCAAAAAAGTTATAGTCACTCATTTCCATTAATTAAACTAACTCAAAAATGAATTGTTGTCATAACAACTCAGTTCCTTTAATTGCATTTAAGGTTTTAGGGCATTTAAGTGTTGGTGATGTATTTTCAGTGCATTCCATTCACTCATTTTAATTGAGTTTATGTAACGGAGGCCAGCAGGTGTCGCTGTGCATATGTAGTTGGTAAACCTCACTCCCAATAGCTCAAAAGGATTCTCTGGTCACAAGGCCAGAGCCCTGAATTTTAGTCTTCTGATTAGAGAGTACGACTTCCATGCCGGAGATCATGAGTTCGGGGAGCGAGTGGGCAGAGTCATAACAACACAACGCAGAGTCAACAAGTAAACCAATGAATGCATCAAAAAATCTAATCCAAAATGTAATGCAAATTTTTAGGCAGAAATTTGTCACTTTAACATAACATATTAAATTAACATATCACCTGGTGGAGTGGGTGGTTGCAAAGAAAACTTGCACCCTCTCAGCCCTTTCTGGAACGAGTTGACCCTGCACTATCATAACATTGGTCAGCTCAGTGGTGTATGTTCACCAGCAGAGGGCGCCATACCGCAGTATATCACTGCACCTTGCAACCAGCTGTTTCACTGATTTTTCAAATGAAAAAAAAAGCCAAAAAAAAAAGCCTCGTGTGTTTTGCTCCTGCATTTACATGTTTATAAATTATGAGAGAATGAAGATCATCTCATCTGTAGAGTTTGTCTCTCTCTCTCTCTCTCTCTCTCACACACACACACACACACACACACACACACACACACACACACACACACACACACACACACACACACACACACACACACACACACACACACACACACACACACACACACACACACACAGGAAAAGCCTATCATAGGAAGTGGAAGTCGGAGTGTCCCTCGCCTCCCACGGTTGTCCACTTGTCTGTCCGCCCTGTAGTTCTGAACACTGTCAGCCAGGAACACCCCCTCCCACCCCTCCCACCAGGGCAATGGCTGCCTGTTAGTATTTGGTAAGCGTCATCCTCCCTGACCTGCTGGCCCAATACTGGCGCCAGCAGTCTCCAGACCTCCCCGAGCTCACTACCCCCCCAACCCCACGGATAATTCAGACCAGCTGTTGCAAGGTGCCTCGCCTGCTCCCAGCCACTTCACTCACACTTGCCTTTTCTACAGCCTTGAATTTGTTGGGGGGGTTGTGGGCGTTTTGGAAGCCTCGCTCAAGATTTGCATGGGGTCTCACTGGTTCATAAAACAAATCCAAATCAATCATGAGCCTGGTTTCTGCTCTACAACAAATCAGTGCTGCGCCTGTGTTTGAGATGTTGCAATGGGGAAGCACAGATTCAGATGTATTTGAGAGCGTTTGCTGGTGACTTTCTTGACCCACATTTCTCTCATTCCTCTTACTTTCTTGACGATAAGGAATGTGTGTCAATGAAACAAGCGCCTTGAATAAAATTGAGTTTTGTTGCGATATGCTATCTCTTCATTGGAGTCACATGAAAACCACATGTGATCACGTGGAGGCGTCTGTGCCTGACAGGAAAAGGCTTCATTTAGCAAAAAAAAAGAAAAGAAAAAGAAAAAAGACCTTCCTCCTCTACAGCATTTGTGCAGCAGCAGAAAGTCTATGTGTACGTCTGTTTTCACTGTACTTCTTCTTTTATAATCTTGAGTGTTTTTGGCGTTTGGGGGTTGTGTGTGGATCGAGGTGCCTCTCTGTCTAAGGCCTAACCACAGTGGGATTTTGGCCTGAGATGCAGGGGAACCCCTCTGTTTGATCCTCTCTGCACAGCTCAGAAGTGGTGCAGAGTAATGGACCACAAGCCAGCCTTTGGGGTCTTTTTGCATCATATCAGAGGTTTATATTGTTTTTGTCTTGGTGACGCTGTGGTTGCCTTATCGAATAGCAGCGTACGCTCATTGGAGGCCCAGCAGAAGGGGTGGGGGCATAAAAAAAACTGTTCTGTTGGAACTGTGGAGAAAAATAGTTCGTGCTGCACTGGGATTTCCTGCCTTTGCCCTGCCTGGCTCCCTCCCTCTCGTCTACTCGTTTTGGTCTTGGCGCCCTTCAGCACTGTGGAAACTGCTCACAGAGTATTTTGGCTGAGCAAGAACGGACCCAAGTGATTCTTCTAATCCAGGGGCGTAAATAGGAATTTATGAGGCTGGAGTCCACTAGATGTCACTATCACAGTTTTTTGTGTTTTATGACAGTAAATCCCTTTTCTGGAGTGATTACCTTTTGACTGTTTCAAAACAGAAAATTTTCTGATGTGATTGTTTCATCTGGTGTTTTAAGCATTTGAAACAGTGAACACTTTTTCTGAAGCAAAAGTTTTTTGAGCATTTCAAAACAGAGAATTGTTTATGAACCAGGAAATGACACCATAAGATGTCACTGTGACAGTGTTTATAATATTTTAAAACACTGAATCATAATTGTTTTGTTTAGTGTTTCAAGCTTTCCAAAACTGTACATAACTAGGCAATAGTACCTGAGAGCATGAAGATGCTGTGGGCTATGGTAGATAGGTAAGTGTGGCATCAAAAAGGATATGTTCACTTTGTTTAGAAATGAATTTTCTACTAAAGAAGACAAATCATGGTGTAAAGCTGACCTTTGGCCCCAATGACAAAATGAACCCTTTAAGTACAAAAACAGAGTCCACCTTCAGCCAGATACAAAGTGTTGAAGAGATCAGCCAAAAGACCTGGAAACAGTATGTCAACAAAAAGACACCATCTTGACCTTGACCCCAATGATTGAGCTCACCTGGTCAATTCTGGAGCCCACCTACATATGTCCATCAGCATTGGTGCAAACTGGAGTTTAAAAAAAACAAAGCTAACATTTGACCTTTGACTCCAATGAGCCTGACCTTTGGCAACACAAACCCTTTAACAACAATTTCCAGGTCAGCCTCATTCACATGTGGCGACAGACATGATTTTGACCTTACCTGGGCAATTCAAGAACAAACCTACATATGTGGACAAAGCTAGGTGCAAATCAGAAAATCGGAGTGAATTTATTTATTTTATTTTTGTAGTGCAGGTGTATGAGTGGATAAAGATCTGGCCTGCCAATATGTAGCCCTGGGTTTGAGTCCCACTCAGGCTGCCTGTCTGTGTCCTTGGACAAAACACTAATATATGTTCTCAGTCCAACCATCTGTAAAAATAAGCTGGGAAGGGAACTAGACCGGCGCCCCATGCTGCAGTAGTCGTAGACTCTCATCCACTTGAAGCTATGGAACCGGGAGATCAGCACCAAAGGGCCTCAGAGCCTACATACGTCTTTGACCCCAGTGACCTTTACCATTGCCAAAACAACCCCTTTGTAGACAATTCTGGGGTCACTTTGACCCATATATTGCATTTGGTGGAAATCAGACAGTGTACAACAACAAAACACACAACAAAACGAATATTATTCAACTTTTAGTGTGGTTTTTGTAAAGCGATAAGTTTATTTACAGTCTTAAACTTTTTGATGCGGTAAACCATTTCAAAATAAGCTGTTCCCCTTAGCATTTTTAGTATTTAAAGAAAACTGAAACTTCAGGAAACTTATTCCTGAAGTAATTGGTCAATCCTGATTTGAAGTGTTTTGAAACAATAAATTATATTCTGAGTCGTGACCCTTAATTGGAGTAAGCGGATATAGAAAATGGATGGATTTTATTTTTTGGTGTGTTGTCACAGAACAGTTTTCTGAGGCAATTAGTTTCATTTAGATTTTCAAGCATTTCAAAAAGATGATGTACTGAAACAATTGTTTTATTTAGTATAGTCTCCATTGCAAAACACTGATTTATTTTCCAAAGTAATTATTTCATTAAACCCATCCATCTATCCATCCGTTTTCTTCCGCTTTATCCAGAGTCGGGTCGCGGGGGCAGCAGCTCAAGCAAAGCCGCCCAGACCTCCCGATCCACACACACCTCCCCCAGCTCCTCCGGGGGAACCCCAAGGCGTTCCCAAGCCAGCCGAGAGATGTAGTCCCTCCAGTGTGTCCTGGGTCTTTTGCAATTTGAAAAAGGTGAAATGTTTTCTAAAAACCTGGTTCATTTGAGCCTTTCAGAAAGGCCTTACATTTGGTTTGCACCGCTGATTAAAAAAACTGGTTCATTTGACCTTTTCCGAAAGGCCTTACATTTGGTTTGAACTGCTGATTAAAATGCTGATTTTGTGGTGGATGTTACACATTATGTTTAATGTTAACAGCACCTTCACTGTAAAAAAATAAATGTTGAAATTTTGCACAAAAACACAGTCCTTGCTTATCAACATGTTGATAAAGCTCCAAAAGTAACAATCATATTAAATCAACCCACATAACTGAATGCAACTTTATTATGTTCACCCTGGCCAGCATCTTTCTGTTTGCTGTGACAGGAACCTGTAAGATTTTGAAGTCTGCACACACAGGATCAGGTTTGAATGACATGTTGGCCGATCATTTAACCTTTGTCTCATTCAACTCAGATGCAAACTTTGACACTTATTTTGACATGTTTTCTGACTTGCAAAAACTTTAACTGTATCATTTTTATTTATTTTATATTCACATAAATAAATATTCTGGAATTCAAGTGAATGGTTCACCTTTCAAAAAAGATGAAGCACTTTTTGAAGCAGCTGTTTCATTAATTGTTTGATGAATTTTGAAACACTGAAGTGGTTTAAGAAGTAATTGTTTTCTGTTTCAAGCATTTCAAGCCAGTGACTCATTTTCTGAAGCAATGTTTCATTTATTGCTTTTAGAATTTTGAAACACTGGATTATTTTATGAAATAAAAGTGAGTCCCTTCAGCTGCTCCCTTGTTTTCACTCAGGGTTGCCACAGCAGATTTAAAGTGGATCTGCATTTTGAATTGCCACAATTTTTACACCAGATACTTTTTCTGATGCAACTCCACATTAACATAGACAAATGTGGGGTTTGAAGCATGGAACCTTCTGCATTGAAAACAAGCACCGTGGTACCGAGGATCATACTGTGGATCATCATATTCTACTTGATAGGCTGGAAAATCATTTTGGGATTATTGGGAGTGCCCTTGCATGGCTGACATCATACTTGACCAGTCATTCTCACTGTGTTTTGTACAGTAACACTACCTCTAACCTTAGTGACATGAAATTTGGGGTTCCACAGGGGTCCGTCTTAGGCCCCCTGCTTTTCTCCCTTTATATAGCGCCCCTTGGGCGCATATTGCACCATTTTAGGATTACCTTTCACTGCTATGCAGATGATAGTTATAAATGCCGATAACTGCTGGTAATCTCGTTCACATAAAATCCTTAGAAGATTGCCTTGCATCAGCGAGAAGTTGCATGTCTAGAAACTTCCTACTTTTAAACTCTGATAAGACTGAAATGATGGTTCTTGGTCCAGTGATGCATCGGCATCAATTTGACCAGCTAACACTTACCCTAGGCTCGTGTTTCACACATCACACTGACAAAGTGAGGAACCTTGTGGTAATTTTTGATCCTACATTGTCCTTTGACCTCTACATTAGAAATATTACAAAGACTGCTTTTTTCCAGGTGCGAAATATAGCGAAGATTTGTCCCATCCTGTCTATGGCTGATGCTGAGAGCCTGATCTATGTGTTTATCTCTTCTAGATTGGACTACTGCAATGTTCTATTTTCTGGTTTACCGCAGTCCAGCATTTGGGGTCTCCAATTGGTTCAAAATGCTGCAGCCAGACTTTTGACACAAAGCAGAAAGTTCAACCACATTACATCCATTTTGGCATCCCTTCACTGGTTTCCTGTCCCAGTGAGATCAGATTTTAAGGTTCTGCTACTAGTCTATAAAAATGTTCATGGACTGGCACCTCCCTACCTAGCTGACCTAATTAAACCTTATGTACTGGCCCGGGCTTTGCATTCTCAGCGTGCAGGACTGCTTTGTGTCCCTAGGGTGAATAAGAAGGCTGCGGGTCACAGAGCTTTCTCTTATCGTGTCTCCGTTCTGTGGAATGATCTCCCTGCATCAATAAAACAGTCAGATTCTGTGGAGACTTTCAAGTCCAGACTTAAGACACACTTATTTTCCCTTTCGTATGGCTAGCATACTGGTATAGTTTTGTTTTACGCTTTTTACTCTTTTAATTCATTTTATTAGGAAACTGAGCGTGCCGCAGCCTCAGCTTTACCTAAATACTATGTCTTTTAGTGAAGCTTAGGGTGAGTGGCCGGTGATCACCTTAGTATTTCTTGTTTTTTCTTGTTGTTTAATGCAGACAAATTATACTGTATTTCTTGTCTTTCTGATGTCTGGTTCTGTTTTTTTCTCTCTGTTTAAGGTGCAGCTCCATCCAGAGATGGGAGTTGTATTTGTGCTGGAGACCCTCCTGTCCTGTGCACCAACAGCATTTCCTGTATATTCATTTTGTGAATTGTTTCTGTGAATTGTTCTGTAATTTATGTCTGTAGCATGGCCTAAGCAGAGGGTCACCCGTTTGAGTCTGGTCTGCTTGAGGTTTCTTCCTCAGAGGGAGTTTTTCCTTACCACTGCTGCTCTGGGGGTTAGTAAGGTTAGACCTTACTTGTGTGAAGCACCTTGAGGCAACTCTGTTGTGATTTGGTGCTATATAAATTAAAATAAATTGAAATTGAAGCACACTAACAACTTGGCCACCAGCCCTGCCCTGAAAAATTTTATGAAGTAATTACTTAATTTTATATTTCAAACATTTCAAACCAGTGAATTGTTTTCTGAAGTAATTAATTGTTTTGTGTTTTGACCATTCCAAAATCCTGGGCCTTTTTCATTTTCCAAAGGAACTGATTCATTTGGTTCACAGTATCAAAAAGCCTGGTCTCTGACATGGCTACATGAGGAACATTTGAGCAATACCTAAACTTCCAACTACACCCCCCCCCCCCCCCCCGCAAGCCTGAGGTTTGCGGATGCAAGAATCCAGGTTGAGAGATTCAGTGTTACTCCAGAATTTTGCAACTGGGTCTCCATTATTCCATTTCCTGCCCTAATCTGTCCGCCCACAGGCTGAGAGCAGACGAATAGTTCTGTCATTCACGCCGTATGTGTCTCACGGCTGTACTTATCAGCAACAGCTGGAGCACATATGACTGTGCAGTGACAGCAGCTCACCTTCTGCTGCGCTGCTCTTGGTGTTAAATGCAGAGCGCACAGGTGCTTTGCCGTTTGGTCGATCTCAGACGTATCGTGTGGGTGTCAAAGAGGAGGCAGACGGGGAAGCGCTGCAGGAGTTGAGGGGGTCTGGGGTTGAAACTGGTCTCCTGCTCTTCCAGCACTTTGATCTTAGGTGTCAGTGGTGGTGCTTGGGAACATGTGTCACTCATTAACGGTGTGGTGAGAGTGTGGTGGCTCACAGGTTTTCCAATGAGGATGCTGGGAAAACGCCGGCTGCTTGTGGGGTTTTCCTGCTAATAAACCCCCAGGGTGGTGTCAGAGCTTGGTGGGGGGATGTGGGATTTTTGAGCAATACAAAAACACTGGAGGAAAGTATCCGAGTTGACTTTAAGAGGAGCACAAGTGTTGAACACTGATTTCATTAGTCTTTGTGGTGCAGACACTTGTGCTAAACTGCACAGGAAGTTGAATAGACGATTTCAATGAAAAGCTCCGCTGCCAGCGCTCACTTTCTTGGGAAAGAAGGGAAATGGAAACCAGATGTCTGAGATCCACTGTGAATATGTCAGAGCTCTTGGACTATGTCAGTTCCTCCGTGTCTCATTGGTGGACTGCTGCTTTTTTGCACTGTCATCAGTAATGTCGATAATACGCCGCCTCAGTGGACATCTCAGAAAAGTCCTGGCTGCATCTACAGGAGACTAGGAGACTCCAGCAAATCAGTTTCACCACTCAAAAAAAAAAAAAAAATTATTCTAAGGTCCTTAGGTTTCAGGCCTCAGCACATTCCTCAGATTTCAGGGTAACTTCCCATATCCCAAGGCTCAATCGGGTGGCAAATCTCTCAGCGCTCCTTTGTGGATAGATTGCTTTCTTTTGCTTGGGAAAATAGCGAGCTATAGAGTAATGACTTAACAAGCAGCAGGATAATGGCTTCAACATGTGCAACACTGTGTGCATGTGTGCGTGCATGATTTGTGTTTGCATGAGCACTTGTGAGTGACCATTGTTTGGAGCCCAACTGTGCACAATCAACTGAGCTCTGTGTTTAGTTGGGTTTGTTTGAAAGCTGCACCGCTGATGGATCGGCCGCTCCTCGCCGGGTCTGCATCTTCAGAGCCTTCGGGGAATCAACGGCGCCTGCTTTGTCACAGCGACATGGACAGCCTGTGGGGTGTCAGTGGGAGTGCTGGGTGTTTTCCATTATAACCAGCTGCTGCACAGGCCTCCCACACAAAATTTTTCTCCTCCATATTTATGTTTGTATATTCCTGTTTGTACCTGAGGATGTTAGCTACAGAGTGACAGCATGTGTGGTAATTAATGGCAACATGACAGCTGCTGTACACACTCTGTCTGTGTGCGTGTGCGCGCGCAAAGCAGACCTTTGCTGTTTATGTTTCATGAACCCCAGAGGCAATTTCAGACAAAATTTCTGCCATCACAAAACCACTTTTCTGTAAAATCTGCAAAAGCAGTTTTAGGCCCTATAACATTTCTGTAAAAATTCCTGCATTTGAATCATTTAGGCCGGTGTCTCATTGTCAATTTGTGGCCCTGATTGCCTTCCTTTTTCCAAAAATAAGGAAACTGGGCACTAATTCATCACAATAGC
Organism: Thalassophryne amazonica; assembly: GCF_902500255.1. Taxonomy (NCBI): domain Eukaryota; kingdom Metazoa; phylum Chordata; class Actinopteri; order Batrachoidiformes; family Batrachoididae; genus Thalassophryne; species Thalassophryne amazonica. The sequence goes on from NC_047105.1 coordinate 108,690,483, forward strand.
AGTCTAAGGTTGTGTGTCATAGTATTATACACCAGGTTAGTGTCGATTACAAACACTGAATGCAGCCACATGACACAGGAGCTACTGGGCATACTCACAATGGTACTGTGTAGTCTATGCACTAATGTGGTTATAACAAGCCTTTTACCCAAAGCTAAAATGTATCTGTTAACCTCTGAAAACTGTCTTCTGCTGGAGAGTGTGGCATGCTTTTCATGGGATTATGGCTATACGGTGCCTTGCAAAAGTATTCGGCCCCTTGGTATTTCACACATTTTAATTTATTTATGCCATTTCAAATGCAAAAAGTAAACCAGGCTTCTCAATATAAAAATTATCTTCCTCAAAGCAAATCTATACAACTTGATATAAATTAATTAAAAATATAAAAGCAAAGATGATGGGTTACATAAGTAATGGGTCCCTTTGGTATAATACCTGTAAATAATCAGTTTTATTGCCACTTTTCTTCAGACAACTCAGGGGATGGATACATGAACATTTCCAAGTCACTGAACATGTCTTGGACTTCATTTTCATCAGTTACGGAGAAATACAAACAGTGGCACTTGATGGTGGACTGTGCAAGAAGGAGAAGAGTGAGGAAAGCCACCCAGAAGAAGTTATAGGCTTCTGTGGCTGTGATTGGAGAAACTGTGCATAGTGCAAGCTTTCCATTTTGTATCCCCAATTATACAATTTCATGATGAAGACATATAGAGGAGGATTTTCTTTCGCTAAAACATCAAATCTAGGATTGCATCTCAGATGTATCTTCTGGTAAATTGTAGCTGAACTTTCAGGTTGTCTTTTTAAGAAAATCCTCCTGGACCAAAATGCTGAGTTGCTGAGTTCTCAAACCAGATGGTAGCGGTAACCAGAGCCAGGACCAGGCAGCCGCGATGGAGCTGACAGGAAACATGGTTGCTGGCGACAAAAGGAAAACACAAAGTTAGAATGTCAGAGAAGCAAGACCAGGAACTAAGCGATAGGTGAATACTGAGGCTGGGATACCACGCAGGTAGAACTGAGTTTCCAGCATCTGTGGAGTGGAAGAACCAGGGTTTATATACAGGTGAGGGATGATTGCTGACAGGTGTGCTGAATCAGCTCCATGACGCGGTGCCTGGAGAGACAAGAAGGGAGGGGGAGCAAAGCAGATCTGAGGCAGCATGACAAAAATTTTAGTATAATGAAAAACGATGTGAGATAATTATTGTTCACATGAATATTTAAAGAAAACCACATTTTCCAGCAAAGTAGAGTCATAGTTGTAAACCAACATATTGGTTTAAGGCAGGATGACTGCACATGTCAGGAGGTGGCTCAGGAGTGTTTTGATGCTGTGCAGCCGTTTCCTGGGAGCTGTATCATGAGCTTTAACTTACTTTGATCTCCAGCTGAGCAAATGGGATGTATTCAACACCTCAACAGTGACAAACCAGTCTCCTATTCCTGCAGCAAACCTCGTCTGCCTCTCAGACGGGTGTTGCTTGAAGGTCAGCTGTGAATTTGTTAGGATGTTCATGGGAAATAGCACATTATGGATACTATCATGACTTAATTAGCAATCCCTTTCCTGTCAGGTTATCCATGCAATGTGACACATTTTGCCACGACGTGTTTCAGCTTGTCCTGTGAAGAGCTTCTCCGTTTCACACAGTGCTTCACTTTTCAACAAATCAAAAAGCAGGAAAAGCGAAGACACAAGTCTGGGGACCATTTGTTTTCCAGTGTTGGCGCACTACCACACAGTGACATGTTCTGACAGGAACAACACAATTCTGCATTACCTCTTTCATAACTCGCTCTCAGGGCCTTAGGCAACAGCTCAACGTCCTCCTGCACCTTGTCTGGGAAAATATGCTCAGGTGCATTCCACTAGGCAAACAGGTGATCTTCACTCTGCAGTCAGGTGGAGGAATGGCCTTTAAAAATGTGATGGCGTTAATGCTATTTATTTTTTCTATTGAAAAGTGTCACAATGCAGTGAGTGATGCTACACAGAAATTTGAGTAAGGACTGTTCACAATCTCAGGTGTAGATATTCTCTGAGAACCTCTTGCTTCCTGTGCCAATCCCATCAGCCCCAGTGTGAGGCAATGCCCAAAAGGACATAGAAGAAAAGCAGAGAACTCAGGCGCCATCTATCCTTCTCTCTCTCTCTCTCTCTCACTATGTTTCTCGCTGGCACTGAATCCACAGGAACACATGTCTCTGATCAAGACCAGCCTGCGTCATCAGTTAGTAAACTCCAGGCTCCAGGAAAACCAACAGAGAGCACATTCATAGCTGGCGACCCTGTGACTGAGTGTGTGATTCATTACACTTTAATATGTACCCCACACCCCCGTACCCTTACCCACCCAACCACTTCTCCAGTCCAGCCTTGGGCAACTCTGCAGCCTGATCAAATCCATCATTAGACAAACTTGTGGTGTTGGTCTCATTTTATTTATTTATTTTTTGCCAGGTGCAGTGATTGTGTCTTCAGCTTGTTTGTAGTTGAGATCAGTGGAATCAGCTCAGGATTTTATCATTTAAATCACCTCAGTGCTGTTTTACTTCCCTTTTATGGTGTTAACAGAGACAATATCACTGTCGAGTTTTCACTGATGAGAAGTCCTTCAAAAATTAGACAGTTTTGACTGAACCCTGGAGAGTAATGACTTACTCTGACAAGGTGACACACGGTGCAAGGTGCTGGTTTTTAGTCAAGGAGGCGTGCAGGAGGTGAGAGGTGTGTCTGGGGAGTACAGCTGAAGAGAGGATGATACTTTCAATGCGACCACAACTCTTCAGACTTTCTATTTCCACACCCAGACTGTGTGCGGCCTTTTCACACTGCTGAGGTTAGATCGCAGTTCTACAATAATGCACCATGCAGTCAGGCTTTATTCCAGTGCTGATAATCAGTTAATCGGTTCACTATCAAGTGACTGGAAGGATGTGATTATGAAGTCCATTGACTTTCAGGCGGTAGTCACAAGTGACACGAACAGTTTTCACCAAAGAAGTTGTTTTGTTGCTTTGTTTGTGTAAGTACACAAAAAGTAGTCACTGGAAAATCTCACTCCATTTCGTGATGGTATCAGGAAAAGTAAATGAATCTATTAGTTAATGATACCGTCATGAAAAATGCCACATTTTGGTGATGGGAGCACAAATTCATTTCATGATGGGGCTGTGTTAGAAATTATGAACTGCATTGGTCAAAAATTGTGTATATTAAACCACTTTTAGTGAAACACGGTGAATGACTTGGGCCTATCCTCCAATACATCCTATTACATTTTGGGGAGTTGCCAGAACACCTTTGAATAACTGTGTTTGATCATAGAATCATAATTTTTAAATCAATTTACAGAATTAAAACAAAACTTGCTGAAACCATGGACTTCTGAATAAAGGTGTTGCATCACAACACTCATACATATTCAATATGATGACATGGAGTATTCCATAAAGATTTCACAAATGCTGGTGGAAAGGGTGGGACTAACTTGAAATCTACCCTGAATAAGAGAAAGCTGAAAGAAATGACTTCAACTGGTAGAACCTAAATTCAGTTGTTTTTTTTTCCAATTTGCCCCAAGGCACTATACATGAGCAAGGTTTGAACCTTACCCAACACATTATAGATGGTTTATATGTGGATTATAGAAAGAAACCTCAAACAGACCAGTCTCACTGGGGTAACCGTCTCTTTTGACCATACTAAAAATAAAACAACACAAAGCAAAAATAGATGTTGTGAAAGTGTAGTGACACGGACCCACAACAGGGGGCGTAAATGAACGGACAATGAAAGAGTCAAATATGAACACTTTACTGTTGTGAAAAGCACAACCAAACACAGCAGATTACAGAATGTGTACAATAGTCAATTAACAAAGGTGACGTGTGGGCAGGCTCGAGGATAGAGGACGTCTGTCCTGAGAAGAACCGAACCACACGATTTCCTCCGCCACCGAACCTGGAGAATACTGGAGCCGCCAAGTCCCGAAAACCCCAGGTGGCCACCGTCTCCGCGTGTCGGATCTGGTACTGCTGGCAAGGAGCAGAGACAATCAGATGTGGGTGTGTGAACACCCAGTAACAACAATGGTGGAACTCCACCTCCACCTCTCATTCAGAAAGCTGGCACGTGCAGTAGTATGTGTACTTATCAAAGGTTTGGAGTGAAGACGTCAGTCCAAACCCAGCCTCCAGCTGCAAGCACTTACAAAACCTACTGCAAAAATAGCACAAGCAAACACTGTCTGTGGTAGACAAAACAATGGCTGAGAACAAATTACCTCCTAAGGTAGACGATATCTCGGCAGCGAGGTGGAGATGAAGTCCGGTCTTTATGGAGTGGCAAGATGAAGTGCAGATGAGTGACAGCTGTTGTGAGATAATGAGTGACAGCTGTCACTCCCGGCTGTGTCCATGGTGACTGCGCCCTCTCGTGCCTGAAGCCCGGACTCCAGGCAGGGCGCCATCTGGTGGTGGTGGGCCAGCAGTACCTCCTCTTCTGGCGGCCCACACAACAGGACCCCCCCCCTCAACGGGCGCCTCCTGGTGCCCGACCAGGCTTGTCCGGGTAGCGGCGGTAGAAATCGGCCAGGAGGGCCGGGTCCAGGATGAAGCTCCTCTTCACCCAGGAGCGTTCCTCGGGTCCATACCCCTCCCAGTCCACCAAATACTGGAACCCCCGGCCCATTCGACGGACGTCCAGGAGCCGGCGCACCGTTCAAGCGGGCTCCCCGTCGATGATCCGGGCAGGAGGCGGCGCCGGTCCGGGAGCACAGAGGGGTGAGGTGTGGTGTGGTTTGATTCTAGACACATGAAACACGGGATGGATCCGCAGTGAAGCTGGGAGTTGGAGCTTCACTGTGGCAGGACTGAGGATCTTGAGGATCTTGTAGGGCCCTATGTATCTGTCCTTGAGCTTTGGTGAGTCCACCAGGAGGGGGATGTCCTTCGTGGATAACCACACCTCCTGCCCGGGCTGATAAGCAGGGGCCGGGGATCGCCGGCGGTCTGCATGGGTCTTTGCCCTTGTCCGGGCCTTCAACAAGGCAGAACGGGCGGTGCGCCACACCCGACGGCACCTCCGCAGGTGGGCCTGGACCGAGGGCACACCGACCTCTCCCTCCACCACAGGAAACAATGGGGGCTGATACCCCAGACACACCTCAAACGGGGAGAGGCCAGTGGCAGAGGACACCTGGCTGTTATGCGCATACTCGATCCAGGCCAGATGTTCACTCCAGGCCGTCGGGTGTGCGGACGTCACACAGTGCAGGGCTTGCTCCAGTTCTTGGTTGGCCCGTTCTGCCTGTCCGTTGGTCTGCGGGTGATACCTGGACGAGAGGCTCACAGTGGCCCCCAGTTCCCGGCAGAAGCTCCTCCAGACGTGTGAGGAGAACTGGGGACCACGATCCGAGACAACGTCAGTTGGTATCCCATGCAGACCGACAACGTGGTGGACCAGGAGGTCAGCAGTCTCCTGGGCCGTAGGGAGCTTCGGGAGGGCCACGAAGTGGGCCACCTTGGAGAATCGGTCAACTATCGTGAAGATGGTCGTCATACCCTGGGACGGCGGGAGGCCCGTGACAAAATCCAGGCCGATGTGGGACCAGGGGCGATGAGGCACAGGAAGCGGCTGGAGAAGTCCTTGTGCCTTTTGATGGTCTGCCTTGCCCCTGGCACAGGATGACGGTGTTTCCCTGGGACGGCGGGAGGCCCGTGACGAAATCCAGGCCGATGTGAGACCAGGGGCGATGAGGTACGGGCAGGGGCTGTAGCAATCCCGATGTTTTGCGGTGGTCGGCTTTGCCCCTGGCGCAGGTGGTACAGGCCTGGATGCATTCCCGGACGTCGGCCTCCAGGGACGCCCACCAACAACCGCTGCAGGACCTGACGTACATGCTGGACATGAGTCTCAGGGTCCGGAGAAAAGATGAGAATATCGTCCAGATATACGAAGATGAATCAGTGCAGGAAGTCCCGCAAGACATCGTTTACTAAAGCTTGGAACGTTGCAGCATAGAAATGTTGCAGCAAGGCATTCATACAGTATATACTTGAGTGTGCACAATGACAGATGGTCCAAAGGACAACCAGGAGGCAAAGAACAGAATATTCCTAATGAATTAAGATTGTGAAAATTCAATTAACAAAGTGAACATTATGTGATTTCGCTAAAACTAATTCATTTGTGTTTCCAGTTGAAGTACATTGTTAGGTTGGTCAAACAATTCCCTTTTTTTTCAATGGAACTTTTATATGATCTCAACAGTTTGGTTATACTTTGTAAGGTAAGGCAATGCCTTCATTGTTTTAATCTCTACTTTTTTGCCCCACATTTGTGTGAAGTCAATAAATATAATGCAATGCTAAAATACCATCGGCCGTATGAGCATGTACCTTTTAATGGCGTCTGCAGGAGGGTGTGTGTGTGTGTGTGTGCGCATACATGAGCTTGAGAAAGGACCAGAAGTTACCTTTGACTGCGTGTGATGCGCGTGGACACTGAAGTTCGTGAGATGTCTCGTAAATCACTCCAGAGGTGTTATCGGGTTACAAAAACAGTGTTTTCAGTTTTAGAAGTATTTATTTCTCGCTAGCTTTTACATACTAACAAATGAGAAACATGTTAGATTTACCCAGAAACACAGTGTTTTCATAGCAGAGCAGATTCTGCCATGTTGGATTAGCACCCAGAGAGAGACCAGCCAGTGACGTCACTGTGCCTGATTGGCTGTCACCATGTCCTTCCCAGATTCCCGACCCCCATCCCCCACCCCCCAAAAAGTGGATCTGCATGATTCATGCTGTCGGCTGTATGAGCATAAAAAGAGGCAACAGAATATGACCTTTTGACCTCTTAAAATAGGTCAAGGTTAGCCATCTTTGAAGTTGTCCAAGGTCTGTGTCCCAAGAATGTTCCCTGTGAATTTGAAGACCTGGCAGTAATAGGACTGGACTTATGCTGAGCACAGACAGACAGATGGACGGATGCAAGGCCTTTGCAATACCCAGTGCATAGGTGTGATTGGCAAAGGACAAAACAGCAGGCAAGTGTATTGTCTGGAGGGAAATTAATTTACAATGGCAAAAATACTGGGAGCAGGAGACTAAGGAATAGGCATTTATTTTCAACAGCTAGTAGAGTGACAGATTCAGCAGTTGTAGAAGAAGAGGGTAGAAAAGAAAGGATGAAGTCAATATCTTGAACAGTACTCTGTTCCTCCTAGGAAAGTATCAGGATGGACTATGTTTGGAATGTAATGTCCACAGCCAGAGACAGTGCAGCATGTTCTCATACATTGTAATAAATATTCCAGAGAAAGCCAAGAGCATCTCTCAGAATTAAGAAGAACAGGCCTGAAAGTTGTTTCTGTTGAAAGTATTTTAGACATAGGGTCAAGTGGGAGGGGGAAGTGTTGAGTTTTTAAATACTTGAAAGACACTGGGCTCATCGAGAGGATTTAGGACTGCTATAACGACTGATGCAGAAGGTTTCAGCAATGTAACAATAAGGATACCGGCAAACGTTAAACACCATAGAAGAAGAAGACGGTGTGCTTGATTTATTCACAGGGGCACATTTTGAGAAGGAGTGCATTTCCACATTTCTAAAATACCACAAAACCCCTCACCAAATATAAATAAAGTACTTAATTTACTCATATTTGGAGTCAGTCTGGGTAAATCGTCAGACCCACTGAATGTGTAGCTAAGGCTAAGCTAACGTTAGTCGATAAACAGTGGTGCACTAATGTCACATTTTATTTTTAAGATTATTCACTCACCTCAGACAATTCTGCAGAAGCTCCATTGCTCAAACTATGTGTGTGTGTGTGTGTATGTACATGTATATCCAAAAGAGAAGAATTTCGGATTGAGTGTGTCTCACTGACCGGGCCAGCCACACTTGGGATATAGTCGCTGAAAAAAGCTCCTCCCAGCAGGGTGATGTTCGTCACTTGTTTTCTGTGTGTTGCTCCTAACTTTGTGGCTATGACTCACAGACTGGGTGCGTTGACCGCCCCCCCCCCCAAAAAAAACAGATTTGCATGACAGAGCCTCATTTTCAGGTCAGAAAAGCTGGATTTCCGGATTTATCCAGAACAATCACACCCTTGCCGATGGCCATATTTTGGTCTCAGGTAAAAATATGAACCATGTTGGAGTTCACTGTATATCTCAAGGCCATTCTGTGGGGTCACTGGTGGGTCGTGCACTTTACACCTAGGTCTTCAGAGCTAGGCTTCCAGAATTAAACACAGAATTACATCATGCAGCATCACAAGTAGACACCATATATGTACCAAATCAATGACATTACCAGAGAAGCAAGATAAAACTCAAAACAGCCACACTCATACAATTACAACCAAGCAAAGAAAATAAAAAGCCATAAACACAAATAACACAATTAGAACTCAACAGATTCCAGCCAAGCTGCTGCATATATGTGTATCTGCCACATGCATGACACAAATAGGCCAGAGGTATCATGCAAGCCAGCAGCAATGATCTAAACTACAACCCCAATTCCATTGAAGTTGGGTCATTGTGTGAAATGTCAATAAAAACAGAATACAATGATTTGCAAATCCTCTTCAACCTATATTCAATTGAATACACCACAAAGACAAGATATTTAATGTTCAAACTGATAGATTTTTTTGTTTTTGTACAAATATTTGCTCATTTTGAAATGGGTTTCTGCAACACATTTCAAAAAAGCTGGGACAGGGGCAACAAAAGACTGGGAAAGTTGATGAATGCTCAAAGAACACCTGTTTGGAACATTCCACAGGTGAACAGGTTAATTGGAAACAGGTGAGTGTCATGATTGGGTATAAAAGGAGCATCACCAGAAGGCTCAGCCATTCACAAGCAAAGATGGGGCAAGGATCACCACTTTGTGAACAACTGCGTGAAAAAATACTCCAACAGTTTAAGAACAATGTTTCTCAATGTTCAATTGCAAGGCATTTAGGGATTCCATCATCTGCAGTCCATAATATAATCAGATTCAGATAACAAGATTCAGAGAATCTGGAGAACTTTCTACACGCAAGCAGCAAGGTCAAAAACCAACAGTGAATGCCCGTGACCTTTGATCCCTCAGACAGCACTGCATTAAAAACCGACATCATTGTGTAAAGGATCTTACTGCGTGGGCTCAGGAACACTTCAGAAAACCATTGTCAGTTAACACAGTTCGTCGCTACATCTACAAGTGCAAGTTAAAACTCTACCATGCAAAGTGAAAGCCATACATCAAACACCAGCTCTGGGCCCAAGCTCATTTGACATGGACAGACACAAAGTGGAAAAGTGTGCTGTGGTCTGATGAGTCCACATTTCAAATTGTTTCTGGAAATCATGGACGTGGTGTCCTCCAGGCAAAAGAGGAAAAAGACCATCCGGATTGTTAACGGTGCAAAGTTCAAAAGCCAGCATCTGTGATGGTATGGGGTGTGTTAGTGCCCATGGCATGGGCAACTTACACATCTGTGATGTCACCATCAATGCTGAAAGGTACATCCAGGTTTTGGAGCAACACATACTGCCATCCAAGCAACGTCTTTTTCAGGGACGTCCCTGCTTATTTCAGGAAGACAATGCCAAGCCACATTCTGCCCATGTTACAACAGCGTGGCTTTGTAGTAAAACAGTGCGGGTACTAGACTGGCCTGCCTGCAGTCCAGACCTGTCACCCACTGAAAATGTGTGGTGCATTATGAAGCGCAAAATATGACAATAGAGACCCCGGACTATTGAACAACGGAAGTCATACATCAAGCAAGAATGGGAAAGATTTCCACCTACAAAGCTTAGTGTCCTCAGTTCCCAAATGCTTACTGAGTGTTGTTAGAACTGTGTAAAAAATAGTCCAACAGTGAGAAACAATGTTTCTCAACATTCAATTGCAAGGAATTTAGGGATTCCATCATCTACAGTCCATAATATAATCAGAAGATTCAGAGGATCTGGAGAACTTTCTACATATAAGCGGCAAGGCCGAAAACCAACACTGAATGCCCATAACCTTCGATCCCTCAGGTGGCACTGCATTAAAAACCGACATCATTGTGTAAAGGATCTTACCGCGTGGACTCAGGAACACTTCAGAAAACCATTGTCAGTTAACACAGTTCGTTGCTACATCTACAAGTGCAAGTTAAAACTCTTCCATGCAAAGCGAAAGCCATACATCAACAACATCCAGAAACACTGCCACCTTCTCTGGGCCCGAGCTCATTTTAAATGGACAGACAGAAAGTGGAAAAGTGTGCTGTGGTCTGATGAGTCCACATTTCAAATTGTTTTTGGAAATCATGGACATCATGTCCTCTGGACAAAAGAGGAATAAGACCATCTAGATTGTTACCAGCACAAAGTTCAAAAGCGAGCATCTGTGATGGTATGGGAGTGTGTTAGTGCCCATGGCATGGGCAACTTACACATCTGTGATGGCACCATCAATGCTGAAAGGTACATCCAGGTTTTGGAGCAACACATGCTGCCATCCAAGCAATGTCTTTTTCAGGGACGTCCCTGCTTATTTCAGAAAGATAATGCCAAGCCACATTCTGCGTGTGTTACAACAGTGTGGCTTTGTAGTAAAAGAGTGCAGGTACTAGACTGACCTGCCTGCAGTCCAGACCTGTCGCCCATTGAAAATGTGTGGTGCATTATGAAGCGCAAAATAGGACAACGGAGACCCCAGACTGTTAAACAACTGAAGTTGTACATCAAGCAAGAATGAGAAAGAATTACACCTACAAAGCTTCAACAATTTGTGTCCACAGTTCCCAAAGGCTTATTGAGTGTTGTTAGAAGGAAAGGTGATGTAACACAGTGGTAAACATACCACTGTCCCAGCTTTTTTGAAACGTGTTGCAGGCATCCATTTCAAAATGAGAAAATATTTGCACAAAAACAATAAAGTTTATCAGTTTGAGCATTAAATATCGTGTCTTTGTGGTGTATTCAATTGAATATAGACTGTATCACTGTATTCTGTTTTTATGTACATTTTACACAACATCCCAACTTCATTGAAATCGGGGTTGTAAGCACTAATCATTAGCAAGTAAAAATACATGCAAATACATGCAATATGTTAGCCTAGTTTCAGTTAGCTAACCAGCTCTCTCAGCCCACACTGCTGACAAAGCTTCCAGCTTGCAAACCAAAGAGTGTCAAAGAACACGCTAACAGAGCAGACTCTAAATCTGGTAAAGAATATGACAGTCCACATCATCTTCCCCATTTGGTTTTAACAGCAGGAGGATTCACTGGAAATTCTGAAGGCCTAAGAGATTTTTTAGTGAGAGACAGAAATCTGATTGGATGAAATAATGCTCTCATCTTTATACACTGATCTGGAATCAGTACGGAATAGTAATAAAATAATCTGGATCCATAAATAAATGATTATAACATTTGTCTTTCAGCTGCCCCTGGTTGTTCAGGGTCACCACAGTGTATTCAGTACAAATCTGCATTAGAATTTGGCACAGGTTTTACACTGGATAACCTTCTTGACACAACTCAAAGTTACACATACAGAAACACACACAGCTCTTATTCTTCCTAAGCAGTCTCCCAGCCAAGTATGAATCAAGATCTCTGCTTCACTTCTGAGATCTGAAGTGATTCGGTGTACACAAAGCAGACTAGCTACTAAATAAATTATTAGAATTATTACTGTAAAATATATGTCACATAAATTAAAATACTAAATTATGAAAACAAATTTTCTCAAAGCCAGCACAAAAGGACTTGTTGGCCCTGCCAGCCCACCTGTGGGATCAAACAATATTTGACCAAGTCCTGATTCACTCGGATTATTCACCAGTTCCCATTACTGACCTGGGAGTCATGAGTCATTGGTTTCTTTTGCTCCTACATACAAATTAAAAGGATAATGCTTCACTCCACACTCTCCTTATAACCTATACAAGTTCATTATCATATAACACAGCACATCTGAGTGAATCAGGATCTTTATCAGTGTGAAACACAGGTCAAGCCAATATGCACTGGCGCCATATGTCATTCCATCCACCACACTAAGGAACAACCTTGGGTCTTGAATAGCAACCACCCAGGCGGACAACATGCCCATCCCCCACAACTCAAAAGTAAACATAACCATCTATCTGGCTCTGCCATGTGAAAGGTTTGTGTTCCCTTGGCCTTTCCCAGTCACTGGGGTCCTCAACATTGAGGCACCTGCATGAAGGATCGTGCCCAGAGAAATGCACCACATGGTCAAACGTTTGTAGCTGACATTCCCTCACAATGCAAGTGATACTCCTCATCTTGGTCTCCTTAAACAACCATTTGTTTGACACAAAGTCATTCCAACGGTAACCAAGAATCCTCCAACAAGACTGAGTCTAAAGACATTTAGTCATTGCCTTAGGTCTCACAACCACACAGTAAAACAGGAAGTACCAGAACCGTAAAGAGTTAGACCTTCATTCTACTTCAAAGGTATCAACATTGCCAAACACCTCACAACTCCATAACCTCTTCCCAGGTGTCTTCAAAGTTGTAAAAATTAATTTATAACTTTAATGTCATAAAAATATTACCTCATTAAACTTGTACTTTTCTTAGGATTATTTCTTCATGGTATTGTTTTGTTTTGTTCTCGCACTGGCATTAATCCCCCATTGTACTGCACACACATGGTTGTCTGATAAAAATATAACTGGCACTGCAGCTAATCTGTACTCCACATCAACCCGTAGCTTTTGACAGCAAACCATTCTATAATGTTTAATGCAATGTGATTGGTTCTTTTTTCTGGTGCAGAGACAAAACAAAGTGAACTCAAATGGAAAGTGCATCAGGACCCAAATCAAATGCTCCAAAAAAAAAAAAAAAAATCCCTTATTTTCTAAAAATGACAGAAGAAGAGTTACTGAATAAAAAGGCTCAGAATCAAATAATTCCATCAACAGTAACAAAAGAAACCCATACAGAGGATTTAAAACCATCAAATCTTTTCACGTAAAAGAATATTTTCTCATTTTCTTTGGTATTTTTGTTGTATACAGATATGAAATGATGATTGTTGGGTAATTTGTACAGTCAGGTACGTAAGTATTGGAATGATGACACAATTTTTGTAATTTTACCCTTATACACCACCACAGCTCATTTGGAATGACAAGATCAAGATGTGATTGTTGGGCAGATTTTTAATTTAATTCTACAGAGAAAGCTTTAAATACAAGAAACCAGACCAAATCTAAGCTCTCTCATGTGCATACTGCAAAACTGTAGCTGAAATTTCACATCTTTCGTTTTAAGAAAGTCCATCTCCACCATGAAGCTGTGACTGGTGATGCAAAGGTCAAAAGTTCCACTTTGTGTGGTTTCTTCAATCACAGCCACAGAAGCTTACAACTCCTTCAGATTTGCCTGGGTGTCTTGGTGGTTTCCTTTACTAGAGTCCTTCTTGCAGTCACTCAGTTTTGAGAACTGCCTACTGCAGACAGGTGTCTAAACTGCCTGTAAGTTGTATTAAGAATAACCTTATTTTTAATTTGTCCCAACTAATTACAGCCTGCCATGTGATACACTGGCACCCTGTCCAGGGAGTACCATGTCTCTCGCCCTATGACTGCTGGGATAGGATCCACCCCCACCCCACCTCCACTTCCTTTGACCCTGAACTGAAGTAAGGAGGCAGAGAAAATGGATGGATGGATAATTACAGCTTCTGAAAATGGAGGGATTGTGCATAAAAATGGCCTGTTATGAGCAGCAAAATGAACTCCTCTTTGAGAATCAACTTGTAATGACCCAGTGGAGAGCATGGCGCCGCCGAACAGACTAATTTTTGTCTATACAGTGTCAACACAAACCGATTTACTGACTGTTTTTAGCTTGCTTGGGCTGGTGCTGCCTCTTAACCATGTAACCAAATGGTAAGAGAAATACCATGTGGCTAAAAAAAAGGTTGTTTTTAGCCACAGTGCCTAAGAACCTTTTCCACAGTGGCTAAGAACTTTTTTCACACCGGCTAAGAACCTTTTTCATGTTCATATGAATTACACATCAGGTGCAGTTGTTGAGTCTGATAACGCCGATGAACCCTTTTGTATGTGAAGTTGGCTGGTAATGCCGTTGGTATCACGTACAGATACACTGTATGGTTCAAGGAAACCAATTGTGGCTAAGGAGAAAATACATCATTTAGCCCCACTGACTAAGCGTTAAACTTTCATAATGCTAGTCTAAGCTTGCCCTATATACTTATATTATGTTACTGTTTTGCCTACAACCATTTCTGTTCTCAATTAATAATTCAAAATTATTTTTTTTTAAGTCAAGACTGAAAAAAGAACCCCAAAACATCTAAAAATAGAGCTCCCCCCCCCCCCCCAAAAAAAAAATCCATTAGCTTCCCTTTAAACCTGAAAGTCTACATTTCATTTACATCTTTAGTGTTTCATTTCAACTTTATTCTGATGGTGCCCAGAGGCAAAAACAACAACAAACAATAAAGCCATTCAAATATTTATGGGCCAAAGTGTAGCATACACACTGTCACCCATTGTTACTACCTGACAGCATTAGATCATCTAAATTACAGCAACGATTAATTGATTAATCAATTAATCAATTAATCAATTACTAATGAAATATTAAATTAAGTGAGAATTATTTTAACAATCAGTTAATGTTTTAAGTTTTCATTTTAATCCAAATTCTCTGATCTCAGCTTTTTAACTGTGAATATTTTCTGGTTTATTTTTGGAGTTTCTTTATCTGACAGTAAACTGAATATCTTTGAAGGCATCATCTTGGCCTCTGGAAAATATTAATCATATTTTTTTTTTAGAATTTTCTGACATTTTAGGGCTCATCCAACACATCAGTTAATTGGTTGATTATTTTCTTGATTACTGGATTACAAAAATGATCTTTTATAGCAACCCTAATCTTTTTTTTTTTTAAACTTGCGAACTGTAAAAAGAAAACATGAACTATTTGCATAACTTTTTTCCACAATCTGAATTTAGCTGTGTTCCTGTTATTTATGGTAAAACATACTTAAGTTTCTAAACACCTGCACAGTGCTTGAAAAGTTCATACATATGTTCATTTTGAGGTGATTTGTGTAGCGCTGTAACTGCAGTGTAAATGAAGAAGCTAATAATGTGCTGTGGGAAGTTCCACAGTTGCACAGTAACACGAAAAACATCTTCCTGTTAAAACCACAGCAAAAATATTAATTGTATGATGAAATATCAGCATTCAGATGGAACTACCCGCTTCAACACAATTGAAAAGTCAACAGCTAATGTACTTAAGCTAATGCTAATGTTTACCTTTGTAGCCCTCAAAACAAAGTATGCAAATTTAGTGCAGTGCCACCCACAGGTATGGAGTAGTAATGCGCTCCAGGGTGACTTGGAAAAGAAGGCTGGCGGGTCATGTTTGCTTAACAACACTGGATAAAAACCATTAAACTTTCAGGCAGAGCCACTAAAAACTTCAGAGCCAGGATATTTAATTTTTGAATGTTTTCACTGCAATCTTTGGCCATTATATCTCTTCAGTTTTCTGTACGATAGTTACTCTTTAGCAACCTACATGCTAGTGCATGTGCAAACCCTGTGCTACCTGTAGCACAGGGTTTGCTAGATGGTCTAACTCACTCACCCACCCACATTATTGCTGTACAAGTTCTACTCTGCTACCAGGAGAAAGAAGCAGCACTGCTCATTGATGAGCACCGTCTGCACACATCAGGAACTGGAGTATTTGCCTTAAGTCCATTATTGACGGCTGTTCCTGGGACAGTCCTTTCCAGGTCTTGTATGTCATGAATGCAGGATGAATCCTGTTTACGGGATGCTGACAGCTTCTTCCTGTAGCACAGGCTGTGAGTTTTCGCTAACTGGCTCTGCACTGAAGGCCACTCTTTACTTCCTGGCCACCCAGCTCCACCCCAAAAACTTAGCTAAAAGAGCAGCGATGGGTGGGACAGCTGGTGGGGGAAGGGACGTGGCGTCAGCAGAGTGAGCAGCAGAAACAGAAGCAGCACTTGGCTCTGACTACTTTTTTGGGGGGTAAAGTAGGCCAATGTAAACTCCCACTTCCTGTGGCCTTGTCTCAGAGGGGAGAGATGATCCTTCGTGAAGAGGGAAGAGCTGAAGCTCTGTGGGGACCGTTTCCACTCGCCACACACACATACGCATAAATAGAAGTAGGCCGAGCGAGCAGGAGAGCGAGCAATACGCAAACACCGTGGGGTTCAGGAATGTTAAACACATGCTTTATGGCATAAATAGGAGCCACTTTTGGTAAATTACAGTGAGTGTTCTGGCACTGTAAAGCACACAGCAGGAAAACGCTCTCAGATTTCACATCCAGGCCTTCTTCTCTCCCCAAGGAGCGAGCTGTGTTTTTGTTTCTCTATAAAAAGGCAGAAATAGCTACGATAACTTGTGATGCAGTGAAGAATTTTACTGCAAGGCTGTTACTGCTTTTACAACCCTGGATCTGTTCTGCTGTACCAGAGAAAGTCAAACCAGTCTAGATTCAAGCATGTTTTTTTTTTCTTTTTTGTGGACGGGGGAGAGCATTCAGTGATCTGTGTAATTGTCGCAGCAAACATGTCACATGAGCCTTTGCAAGGTGCCATCTTTGAGGCCTGTTTACTGTACACAAGGCCATGGACACAGACCAGCAGCTACAGTTTCTGCAGTAATTTCATGAATCAAAACATCGTGATCAGGTCATATATATCCTGAAAATTATTGGCAGTAGAGTAAAAATCCTTTTGCAAACACAGATTTTACAACACTGTAATGGCGTGTTCCAGTTGTGCTCTGTGGTCATAGTTCGATAGTTGCAGAGTTGGAAGTTTCAATTGGAACACCCCCTGAAGTCGTAATTCCAACTTCTTTGAACCCCACATATATGTGCATTCTATATGTACTTGGAGGTCAGAATTGGGCACCGCAGTCTCTAACGGTTTAAAATATGATGCATATGATGCAATTTTTCTACATCCGGGGACAGCCCGCATCTGTCCCCATCAGAAACATGGCACTTTCTGTGAGTTTTTGGGCAAATTACACGACAAACAAAGTGAAAATGCATAGAAAAAAGTGACAAAAAGTGGACATGTGTTGTGGTCAGGTTTCGCCGTCAGGGATTTTTGGCCACATGAAAAGAAATATTACTGCCCACACCCCCCCATATTATTTTGTCAGTATTTTAATTGTATTAGGGTTCTCTCAGGGCCCCTGTCAATCATAGGCCCAGAGAATCCTTCTCCTTATTTTCCCCTTTTCGGCACCCCTGGTTGCATTTTGTTTATGACCCGGAGCTCAAACATGCCGAGGTGGTTCTGCAGGTGAGAGAACGGAGCTACCCTGGTTAGCTGTTACCGACACAAACTCTCCCATTTGCCTTGTCTTCCCTTCTCCACTGGGAACCAAAAAAACCTGCACTTTTCGTGACTACTTCAGTGTGGCACAGTAATTATTTGAATTGGTGATCATGCTCTTATTTTCTGGAAATGGAACTATAAGTCCATTTATCATGCTCATTGGACTGGTCCCATGGATAAACATGCTGTTAACTGCATTCAAGATGACAATAAATCTGTGTGGAGCATATATTATGATCTGACAGCATTCCTTCTCCATTAGATTTACCATGTTTCAGTTGATGAACTGCTTTGGAAACTTCATGTACGGAGATTTTATACTCAACTTCAATACCCTTATTCATTCTATTTGAAATTTTCTGCTATATATCATTCATTTCAGAATGCTCAAATGGGACACTATTATACAATTTTTTAGATTTATTACTAAATATTCCAGCATTTTCAGCATTGTCAGTGCACCCATCAATATTGCTTGGTGATGCATTATTTCTGCCTTTAATTTTTCTAACCTCCTTAAAGCATGTCCATCTTATTTTTATGCAAAGTTTTATTTTTATGCAAATACTGACATGATGCCCTGTGTCTCACATTTATTGATACTGCTATTGGTAAACAAGATTCCCTAAAATTGTGTGAAATTGAAGCTCTGCTTGAGTCTCCAGGTGATGCTGAAACAGACTCACCTGAAGAATTGGACGCTGGCTCAATTGGACCCTGGCGCTATTGGACCGTACGCTGGGGAGTTGAGATACCTGAAGGAAATCACCTACCAGATATAGAAATATTAGGGTCTACAATTAGCTGACATGAAACTAAATGAAAACAAATCGAAATCAAGCTAATTAAAATTGAACTAGCTAGGACTCATATAGGTTACATGTACTTTTGTGTGTTTTATTATCATATTTTACTTTTAATTTTTTTTCTTTCCTTTTTTGTTTTTGTGTTGTTTTTGCACTTCACTTTTTATTTTTCTTATCTTCTTCTTTAATGACATGACTAACGTCATGTCAACAGGGGGAGTTGTCAGAGTGTTCCATGATGCATATCACAAAATGGCTGACGCACATCCAAAATGTCCTTGTAACTATCTGATTTCTACCTAACTGCTTTTCAAAATGGCTGACGTACAAAATGTCCTTGTATTTGGCATGACTATCTGATCCTTTTATAGCTGTCTAATGCATAAAACCATCTGATCTTTTTATAGATATCTAATTGATAAAATCAAAGTATTTGCTTCTATTCGGATGACGTGATGGAACACTCTGATGTGTTGCGTGACACGTAGACATACACTAAGATTTTACATAACAGCCTTGAACGCAATGTGAGCAGACACCCACTAATACCCTCCTAGAGAAAACATGTGGAGCCATCAAAAAAGGTAATTATTTGTCATGTTTACATTGTCATGGCTTGCTAAAACAGTTGTGTGGTCTTTCCTTCTTGAGTGCAGCTGTTAAAGTGTGTTTATGATAGATTTAACATCTTGTTATAACTTATAATCCTTCAGATGAGCTGCACTCTGATGCGGTGCACTGACGCAATCACTCACACTGTTCCCTTCTTTTCTCAACTTGACGAGCAGCACATAGTGTTAGCGAGTAGATCACACAATGTTGCACGACATTTATGCGTGAAAGATTTTTTTGAACATTTCAAAATTCTCTTTGCACACTTGCACGCGCTGATAACCCTCTCGCATTCATTCCACCCGTTAAAGATGAGTTTACTCTCCTGCATGACACAGGGCATGCAAGTGTCAGGGCACCTTAACTTCACCACAGCCACAAACAGCATCCTGTAGTCTACCTCTGTAGCTGCTTATTGACGGAGCAACTCTGTCCATTCAATGTCCAGAGCTTTTAAACAGAACAGAGGAAGAATAAAGTAGCTGTATTTTGTTCAGCCAGAGCAGCTTCAAGATGCATTTTCACGTTACATTTCATATAAGCCAATAGATCACGAATCAGCTAGCTGTCTGCTAGTTTCATTCATTTAAAATCACCAGAGAAATACATATACTGTATAAGGCAACCTGAATGAAAGGAGAAATGCTGCTTTTAACAACCATAAAATTGGCATAACATATGGTCATTTACTCACCGATATAACTGTGGTGTCATTAGTAGTCCATGGCTTGGACGACGCGTTAAGATTCAAATCTGGCTCAAGGTGAAGATTTTTCTTCTTCTCCTGGCAAGGCAGATTAGAACTCTTTGTGGTACACAGCGCCATCTACTGTACAGGAGGGACCTAGCAGTCAATAGGTGTTACAGATTTCAAAATGTAGCTGGCTCCTTTCGATCAGACTTGCGGTGCCGTGACATGTCAGTAATCTGGGGTGGCACCTGGGATATCCAATCACATTTCAAGGGGGTCCAGTGCCACCCCGTCCTCCCCTCTAGCTCTGCCCTCGGCAATAATCATGCTGTCTAATCAGCATCTTGATATACGACACCTGTGAGGTGGAATAGATTAACTCTGCAAAGGAGAAGTGCTCACTAACACAGATTTAGACAGATTTGTGAACAATATTTGAGAGAAATAGGTCTTTTGTGTACATAGAAAATGTTTTAGATCTTTAAAATTAGCGCATGAGAAATGGGAGCAAAAACAAGTGTTGCGTTTATATTTTTGTTCAGTGTAGAACATAATGTGGTATTTTCTTAAAACTATTTTAATTACATTTTCTAATGTAAGAAATGTTTTTAACTTGAAAATGTACAGTAATCAGAAATTGATGTTGAGGTTAAAAAATAAATAAAAAAAATTGTAAGGATTTTCTTCAGAAAATTGCCGTGTATAAATTAGCAGGTCTGATGTTTCTCTGACACACATTTCTGCACTCTGTCGTCTTCCATGTTTTGGCCTGATGCCTCGTTTCTATTGGACGTGTGAAGCTGCGTCACAACGTGCAGCGGTGAAAGTTGGATTGGGCTGAACTTTAACCATGGAGGCCTGACGACAAGTGGCAAAGCACGTTCCCAGTGGAGTGTCGCGCTAGCTCGGATTTTGACACATCACACCTCAAAGAAACGCAACGCAATGCTTCTCATTGAAAATAATGGATTTTTAAAGCGATGCACTACATATTTAACACCCTGAACGTGTTCGGTGTGAAAGGCCCTTCATAGTCCAGTGAATCTTACATACCAAAATGTCACATTTGTTGTTAATAACAATAACTATAATGACTATTTATGTAGAATTTTCCCAGGAATCAGGGCAATGAACAAAATAAATGCAATTAACAAAAATAAATAAAAGAATAAATGCCAATAATACAATGTACACTACAACAATGCACAAAAATCTGAAATTTAAGAGCTGGTAATACAGAAAAAAGGTGCAACTTATATATGGGTTTTTCCTCTTCGAGAGGCATTTTTAACAGGTGCAGCCTATATTCTCATGTGACTTATACTTTGGAAAATATGATAATTCCTCGTGTGCTTGTCCTTGGCCTGTAACCATGTCTGGAAGTGAAAGTAACTGGATTAAGTATCATGTCCCAGTTTATGACAGTAGCTCAGTATTGCACAAGTAAACCATATTTTTGCTCGTTAAGTATGGTAACTACGGTCTGGCAAGGCCACAGCGATGCTAGATCAAACGGCCAAAAAAAAAAGGTCACGAGAAATCTATGATGCTGACGCAAAGGATCTACAGAATTCAAGTGGCTCTGATTTTAAAGGGCTATTTTCCCAGAAGCCTCGTGGGTACAACACGTACATGCTGACCAAATGCACAATGACTGTTCCTGGTTGGTGTTGGTCCACAGATGTTTCAGATGTTGTATAAGCAGTCTATTTTGAAAACGTGAGTCACTGCTGCATGCTACAGCGGCTAGCTGTGCGAACATTTCCCTGACTCAGAGGGAAAGCTGCTATGTGGAACATCTTACCTCACTCTCTGCCGACTTCAGCCCACGCACCCTTTACCCCGACCGACTGGCTGACTGACTGACTGACTGACTGACTGACATACTGACTGAGTGCAGAGCCATAAGATTCCTAAGCTCCAGTCTGGGTGAACTCTGACTCACTGTCTAGGTCGGATAAAGAACAGAAAGATATACTGTCCGTGTGGAGTCAAAAACACGTATGCTGCTATCAAGGATGCAGCTCCTTTTTACTTTACCCCAAGACCTGTTGCACATATGGATCCATGTTCAATCACGGTATTGACTGAAAACAGAAGTTGGCTTCAAGCACGTTCTCCTCCACCCGTAGGCACACACACGCACACATTCACTCACTCATATCTAGCACTGTTTGCACAGTGGCAGTGAGAAGTGGATGGCAGGTGCAAACTGGAAGCAGGTGCAGTCAGTTGTTCCTGTCCGCCTTGCAGTTTGTTCACCTGCACATCTGCAATTTAGTTGTCTCATCAGTACAGATATGAAGGTGTTGAAGCGGAACACTCCCAGTTAATAATAAAACAGACTTTTTATAAATGAAAGGTTATCTATGTTCATTTCCACACGATATCAAAGTGATCAAAGCATGCGCGCTCATTTTATTGAACGGCTTTTCTTCTGCTCATCCGCAGACACAGCAAACTTTACTGGGGCCATGTTTTGCAAAGTTGTTTTTAATGTAACATTACAGTTAAATGTACTGGGGGTTTCATGTTGAGTGCCCTCAAAATCCCATACTTGCATGTACATATAGAAACTCCAGTTAGGTTATCAAAAAAATTGGGCTTATGCTGCATTTGGTGTACCTAGTTATAATAATAAGGGTAGGCAGTACTCAAAATGATGTCAAAGACTTCATTATCTAGCAACTATGTGCTGGATGACATGTACTGGGTAAGCTAACATTTTGGGGATTAATACAAACTGCTAAAGTCAGAGCTTAAAAAAAACTTTTCCAAACTACCAAGTAGGAATTACATCTGGTGGCTTTTTCATGATTTTTCCAAGTCAGAAATTCAGTTCTGATTGAATGCAGCGATAGTTTTACACTTCTGTGACGTAACCCTTTGGATACTTTAGCTAAAAGAGACAAAGGGACCAGCTGCTATTTGTTTTCAATCAGAGTGGGCGTTTTACAACCACAACAGATAAATGGTTGCTATGCCACCAGCTCGGCATGGCAAAAATAGACAAGTCTATTTTATGCAAATGTTAAGCAATATGACGCTGGCGACTGCCAATTCAAGTGAAGGCAGCCTGGCATACGTTGGGCGGTTGCTTATCTTGATAAAACAATCCGACATGCCAGAATATGCTCCCAGACAGCTGTATTTCTGTATAAATCTAATGCAGGGGTGGCCAAGTTCGGTCCTCGAGAGCCACCGAACTTGGCCACCCCTGATCTAATGCGTTTGGCAATTATCTCATATTTTGTAAATGTTAGCAAGAAATAAACACTTTTATATCTAAAACAATATGTTTGTAACCACAGAATACCTCTGAGGTGACTTACAAGAAATCTTACTGCTAACCATACATTAGCAAGCTAACTGTCAATACAGAAGTGTCATTGTGACGTGTTTTAGTGAAACAAATCAATTGAAATTTGGTTCCATTGAGCAGTTAAGCACAGAAGAAAAGCACACAGTGAGTGTCAGGTTCTAATCTATCAAAATTAAGTAACCATGAGCTGGGCACGCCTGGGAATGCCCATTGAAGCATCAATATACAAATAATGAATGTTTATGAGTTCAATGGTACGAATATTTAATTCAGTGAAAGCTGGAATGTACCATTCAACGAAGCATGGAAGAATGGAAAAACATTCATTATTTGTTTTATGTAACAGCTAAAATAGATCCTTGTCATTTGATATTTTATTCATTCATAAACAACAGAAAAGGGGTTTACATTTTGGTGGGCATCACTCGTGCTTAACAGTCCAACACAAACTTTAAATAGCAGTCCAAACTTGTTCTCAGTAGTCAGTGATGCCGTCCACTGACTTTGTGTACAGACCACCATCTGCTTGTCCATCTTTTCATCCTAACTTCATCCTAACGGCTCTTCATACCTCCAGATGGCATACAGTATGGTGGATGTTTTGTGTGTGTGTGCGCGCTAGAAGAATTAGCAGTGTAAATTAGCTCCTTCAAATTGTTGTCTACCAGCAAAACAAACTCCGCCACATTTCATAACGCACCAAAATTGCACGCTAAAAAAGTGAAACACAATGGCAAATGGTATGAATAATCCATGTCACGTGGCATACAAGCCACCAACCACATGACAAGGATCCACTGAGCCGTTATATAAATGCCAACTGTTTGTCGCCCTTATTTATAGCTAATCTGACCAAGGGGTCAGTCCCTATATGGACTCCTTGCTAACAAACACGTCCGCTAAGCTGGTCTGTGCCGTGTGTCAACTGCCCACACAGGCTATGGGAGAGCAGGACTGGCAGATCCTTTACATTTAAAGCAACAGTAACAAAAGCAGTTTGTTTCTTTGAGACTTTATTCATTATTATTATTATTATTATTTTAGGATTCCTCACCTTTTTATAACTTTAGGAGCAAACTTAAATATTTGTTTTTAGGACAACTGGTGAGCATGGACAGATGAGCATGTCTGTGCTTATTTCAACAAATGACTTTTCTTATGCTAATGGGACAAGAAAACAAGTTTTAATAAACATAAATTACTTTATTGAATGAAACTTTATCAGTTGCAACAAACAGAAGTGAACACACAAGCATGATATAAAATTGAAATAACACATCTGGACATTGCACTATAAAACACTGCCATAATATTTTTCAGAAAGTAAAAAAAAAATATTAATAATTCATCATTCTATAAGTAACCATGCATCCATGGTGTAAACTTTAAAGAGTCTTTGGTCCCACCCTTCCTGAATTTCAAACTATTGGGTGCTAATTTCTATTAATACTGCAATAAATGTTTCTCAAAATCACAATTACTGAGGTAAAAAAAAGGCACTTTTTGGTTTCGTAAAAATTTCAAGGCATAAATGCAAATAACTCACAAAAATTGGCTTTGGCTGGTATTATTAACACTGTTGTAACCTTGAGTGCATGGCTTTTATCATCCTCCACATTACAGAGGAGCTGCAAAGTCAGAGTTCTTTGCAAAAATAAAAATAAGAAAAGAATGGCTTTTTAGATCTCTTAAATTCATCGGATTACAAAGGAGATTTAGATGTTGTCAAAACCAAGGCTTAAAATGATCCCTGCAGATGAAAACAAGACAGGAAAAAAGAAGTAACTGGTGCCATTCTTTTGTGGTGACACACTTCCTCTTTTTTCTTAAGCAAACCAAGGGCAGTGGAAGTCACCTGCTATCAGCCAGCGAAGGTCACGGCTGCAGCACCTGTTAGCACCTCGTCTATCTACACCACAGTACCAGGGACAGCTGTGTGTGCATACGTCTGTGTGTGTGTGTGTGTGCGTGTGTGTGGATGATTTGAGGCATGCTGAGAGATTTTCTCCGCCCACGCTCCCCTACCTCTCAGCAGCTGTGTCTCGGCCCTGATCCTGAGCTGGCCGGCACCAGGACAGGGACGGGTTAGAACACCGCATATCCTCATCAGTTCACATTACACATGTGGTCTCTCTGGAATGAGAACATTAATAAGAACGGGGCTGATATGAAGCACGTGTCAGCGATGCTCAGTTCAGATTTGGTCCAGCCTCAAGAAATCAATCTACAATGGAATTCAAAGTAAAAATAAAAAAACACTGCTCCTTTGATCTTTTTGCAGAGCAGAGAAGAGGCTTGTTAAATTTGGATCCACATGATTGGATTCCCTCGAGGTCTCTCAAAGCAGGCCGTGTCTCTGTGTCAGGGTTGCAGGCCATCAGCAGGCCTGCAGGGTTTGTGTGGACTCCTGTGTGGCCATCGTCCCTCCACCGCCCTGAGCTCTGAGTGGGTCCTCCTCTCTCCTCGTGTCGTCTCAAACTGTGGCCGAGCAGCACCCTGAGGAGCTGTGTTTCTGCAGCAACGACATGCGGCTGAAGGTCCGCGAGCAGACGCTGCACTGGTACTTCTTCACCTCGGCGTGGGTCTGCAGGTGAGCACGCAGGTTGGAGCGGTCAGCAAAGGCCCGGTTGCAGTGTGGACAGGAGAACGGGCGCTCACCTGGTCAGAAGAGGGACAAAACATAGGTCAAATTATCACACAGACAGCAGTGTTCCACCACATTAACACCTCACACATACGTGTAATCAGAGCCTGACTGAATTAGCATGATTCAATCAGAGCCAAATGAGATTAGCATGCCAAGAATTTGCTGCAGGTACAAAGAGCACCTAAGCATTTTTGACAGCCTTCGTCAGACCTATCTCTGCTGCCGGTGATAAGATAAATTACCCAGCAGGCCATTGTTGCTGCAACATTAAAGACAATGAGTGATCAATGAGCAAAGGGTCTGCAGAAGGCTTCCCTGTGTGATAATGTCTGCTGCTGCAGTGTCGAGCTCATCAAGCTGATTGTCATGAATATCCTCCTCCCTCATTTCACAGCTCTTGTCCAAACGATGTGACCTGCTGACTCACAATCACAGCTAATGCAGATGTGCAGTCTTGCACTCCACTTTAAGAAGTCTGCAGATGATGTTTATTGCTGCAAGTGTATCTTTGAGGGTTACTTGTATTATATGATACAGTCTAGAACTGTGATCTCAATTCATTAATGACTGCAGGTCACTGGTCCGGTTTCTCTTATCCCTGTTGTCGGGATTCGATCCAGAAAAGCACAACACTGGCGATGCTTTTAGATCTTCTATCTGATACATATAATGCAATTCACCACAACTGGCTTAGCACTAACTTGACTATATCTGATGAATGACAGTTAACTACAGTGCTGTGCAAAAGATTTAGGCACACCTAATGCATGTAAAACACAAATCATTAAAAACTGCCAAATCTCTGTCAGTCATAAATAAACACAGCAGTAAATGTGCTGAAAATGCATCATTTGATTTGGTTATTAAAAATACATCATTTACTTTAGTGTGGTTGCATAATTCTATGGTAACAGAATCACAATCAACAGATTTTTATTGGTAAGCTAAAATGTGGCCAGATTTTGATGTTTCTGTAATTCCATTACAGTAAAATTGCCCTATATCTGTAAATGACAAGAAACTTGGGTTGTAACTAATCAGGTTTTATATATCATATTATTGAGTGATCATCAGCAAATATTTTTGTTTTATCATAAAAGAAAGGATTTTTTTTTTGTGTAAACGGAGTACAGTCAGCTAGTCTCACCCATTTTTCACTTGGGGTTGTCGCAGCAGATAAAATATGGATCTGCATGTTGATTTGGCTCAGGTGTTACACCAGATGCCCTTCCTGACACAACTACACATTACATGGAGAATGGGCAGGGGTGGTCTTTAACTGGGAATCCTCTGCTCTGGAAACAAGCACACGAACCGCTTGGCCACCACACTGCTCTTGTAAATGAAGTATACAGCTTATTAACTGATTAACTTCTTTAAAAAGATTGGAAAAAAATCTCACAATTGATGTTTGTTGGAAAATTTGATAATAATAATAATAATAATATTAATAATAATATTAATAATAATAATAATAATAATAATAACCTTTATTTAACCAGGTAGAGAGCCCACTGAGATCAAAACCTTTTTTACAAGGGTGGCCTGGATTAATGTTTCACTTTTCATTTTGTTTACTGACTGATACAAACTACTTTTATACAAATTCTAGGGTACCTAAAGTGAACAGCCATGCAAACCTGGAAGAACATTTCAGTCTTGCAGGCTGCTCTAAAAAACAAAAATAAAATCACATTTGCAACGTTTTTCTCTCCATCATGTTGTTACTTAGAATTGGCTGAGCATGAAAATCACATAACTCAAGCAGTAACTCTGCCAGTAATCCTGCTTACATAAACGTGTGCTTCAGTCATCTGATGGCCAAATGATCATTTCCCACAAATAACAAACAATAATAAGCCATGTTGCGGACCATAACGTTCTGGCTGCCGGCTGCAGCTGGCCCGCGGGCCGTCAGTTTGACCCCACCCCCTGCTCTAACCTGTGTGTGTGCGGATGTGGCCTCGCAGCAGCCAGGGCCGGGAGAAGGCCTTTCCACACGTGGTACATACGCACGGCAACGTGTGCGACCGGATGTGCATCTTCAGAGCCCCAAGACTGGTGTACTCTTTGGGACAGTGTTTGCAGAGGAAGGCCGGCCTGGCCGCAGTGACCGGGGTCTCCCTCTCGTCCTCCTCCGGGGGACTGGTGTGCGCCAACACGCCAGTGCATTTCATTCGCTGGCGGGGTGCGTACGTGAGTGCGGGTTCCGGGCTGGGGGGGTCCGAGGTGCGCCCTTCGTCCTCCTCCCCGCTGCTGCTGGCGCTGCTGCTGAGGCTGCAGGGGGAACTGAGGTCCAGCGGGCCCGGAGCCGCGGAGGCTTGTGTTTGGGAGGTGGACAGGTAGAGGGCTGGCAAGACACTCAGGTCCCACAGCAGACCTGTGGCGAAGCAGGTGGACGTGGAGTTGTCTCCTGATGGGAGCTCAGCCAGAGGATACCTCTCCGGTGACGTGTCTGGGAGAAGAAGAACAGGATCATCTCCAACATATTCCACACATTCACGACTTCAACATATATTTCAGATATATTTCTTGTGGTTATGGATTCTTGTATTTCTGAGCTGAGACGAAGCACGAATCTGAGTCATCAGGCATTTCCTCCTACATATTCAGGAGAACTGAAACATGAATGGAGCTCTGTGTGGCTGCAGAACGGGGGGAGAGCGCAGCTAACGGGCCCGGACATGACCGGGGAGGTTCTGGCTTTGAAGCAGAAGTCGTAAAAACCACCGACACGATATATTTATAAAGTTAAAGTTGAGGATAAAGTCGGAGCTACAACTGAGAGTGTAAAACAAACAAACAAACTTTGCGCACTTGTGATTTTATGAGCCACACACACACACACACACACACACACACTCGGAAAAAAAGTTTCACAACTCACCATTCTGACATTCCAGTTCACTGTAGTTTGGCTTTTGTTTGGCAAAATACTTTTTGACCAAGAAAGATCGAGGCATTGTCCTTCTTGAGCGTTACAAATCTGTGCGTAAAACTGTCCGGGAGCCACGAACGCAAAAAAAGAACAAAAAGCCAAACGCAGGTTCCGCCCGATTCGCGGGACACACTCAACTACCATCCGACAGTTCCTCTAAAGACAAGCGAGTGCTGAGCTTTTATGCCGAATGACTAAATGCTGCTCTCTGTTCTGGCGGTACACACAGGGGTGTGCTCGCCCCGAGGGCCCTCCCTCTCCTCCTCCCCACGCCACTGCGAAAGTACGCAGGACGAGAGATCCGTGACACTCCACAGCGACAAAAACACGACCCTCAGTGTTTACACGGACCTGCAGATAGATAAAGCGCAGCAAGTGCGCGTATAGAAAATATCGGAATTACGCACGCCACAAACGCGGCTCATGCCACAGCACGCGCGGCCGTTACGCATATATATCTAATATATATTGTAACTCCACTTTATTTGCATGCTGATGGCAACAACGCTGTTTCAGTGTAATAATAAACACGATCCATTCATACATCTAGTCAAAGTCGGCGCATTTATTCATCTGCGTGGATAATATAATCGTAATAATAATCATCAAAAAATGCTGCAAAGCTCTTCACAGCTTCAAAACAATAAAACAAACAAAAACATGGACAATAAGAGTTTGGTTTTTAAAGGCTTGGCTTTTGTCCTGGTGATCAGGAAACATTTTTTTTCTCTCTGGCTTTTTAGTAATGTAGATTTTAGAGGAACGAATTCCTCCTGGTGAACTGAATTTCAGGTCATGGTGATGTAATTTCTATCTGATGCCTCAAACTCCATCAGTTCGTTAGTCGTGATCACGAGGTTCTGGTGGACCTTGAGAACAAAAGAGTTTTTGGGGGGGCCTGCTTCCTCAAAGATGTAAAGTCTGTAGGGTCCTGTGCATCTTATATTTTGTATAATTGACTGTACAGTTACTCCGATGATGCAGCAAGATTGTCAGTGTTAAATTAACACTTTGGGCTGCATTTGATGTTTTGCAGATGTTGTACCATGCCGTTGTGTTGAACCTTGTGGTGACTCTTGATTTACCCGTCAGTTTATGCTCCTGTCCTCAGCTATGTTCATGTACTTAATGACTGAAAGAAAAAGGTTCTGGATACAAGCAACAGAGATGAGATTTATCCTTCAGGTATCTGGTCTTACACTCGGGGACACGGTGAGAAACTTGAATATCCAGGAGGGACTCTGAGTAGAGTTTGTGTTGTGAAAGTGTAGGAACACGGACCCACAACAGGGGGCGCAATGAACGGACAATGGAGAAGGTAAATAACAAGGTTTACTATTGTGAAACGAGCACAATAAATACAACAATCACAATTTGGGGTCGAATCCGCTGGTGTCGTGTGGGCAGGCTCGAAGGTAGGAGACGTCCGTCTCAGTCGAACCGGAACCACCCAGATCTCCTCTGCCACCGAACCCTGGAAATACTGGAACCGCCAAGTCCCGAATTCCCAGGTGGCCACTGCCTCCGCTCGTCGGATCCGGTACTGCTGGCGGGAGAGAGCAACAACACACAGGTGTGGATGCGACCGCACCCAGTAACGGAGCGGGGAGAAGCCGCCTCCACCTCTTGTCAAAGTACAGCAGGAAGGTGAGTACTTATCCAAGCAATGAAGCTATCAGTAGTCAACAGTCCTGAAAAGGTTTAACAAGTTTAGCTGGTTGTTCAGAATATAAATGCAGAGAATATTACCTCAGTCTTAGGCGATATCTCGGCACTGAGGTGGAGACGCCGTCCTCCAGATATACCTCTGTGCTGAGTGGAACAGCTGTGTCTGGTGATGGGTGACAGCTGTCACCCAGGCTACTCCCATAAGGCGGCAGCGCCCTCTGGTGCCTGGAGCCCGCACTCCAGGCAGGGCGCCCTCTGGTGGTGGTGGGCCAGCAGTACCTCCTCTTCAGCGGCCCACACAACAGGACCCCCCCCTCAACGGGCGCCTCCTGGCGCACGACCGGGCTTGTCCGGATGGCGACGGTAGAAGTCGGCCAGGAGGGCCGGGTCCAGGATGAAACCCTTCTTCACCCAGGAGCGCTCCTCGGGTCCGTACCCCTCCCAGTCCACCAGATACTGAAAACCCCGGCCCATCCGACGGACATCAAGGAGCCGGCGGACAGTCCAAGCCGGTGCTCCATCGATGATCCGGGCAGGAGGCGGCGCCGGACCCGGGGTGCAGAGGGGTGAGGTGTGAAGGGGCTTGATCCGGGAAACATGAAAAACTGGATGGATCCGCAGTGAGGCCGGAAGCTGGAGCCTCACTGCGGCGGGGTTGATGACCTTGAGGATCTTATACGGTCCGATGTACCGTTCTTGGAGTTTCAGTGAGTCAACCTGTAGAGGAATGTCCTTGGTGGACAACCAGACCTCCTGCCCAGGACGATACTTGGGGGCCGGGGCTCGCCGCCGGTCTGCATGTTTCTTCGCCCTCGTCCGGGCCTGCAACAAGGCAGAGCGGGCGGCACGCCACACCCGACGGCACTTCCGTAGGTGGGCCTGGACCGAGGGCACACCGACCTCTCCCTCAACCACTGGAAACAAGGGGGGCTGATACCCCAAGCACACCTCAAACGGGGAGAGGCAGTGGCTGTAGCTGCCCTGAGGTCTTTCTGTGGTCGGCCTTGCCCCTGGCGCAGGTGGTACAGGCCTGGACGTAGTCCCGGACGTCGGCCTCCAGGGATGCCCACCAGAAGCGTTTGCCGGACGACTGTCACGGTCCTTCGCACCCCTGGGTGACAGGAGAGCTTAGAACCGTGACAGAAGTCCAGGACTGCAGCCCTAGCCTCTGGTGGGACGTATAGTCTGTTCTTTGGTCCGTTTCCGGGGTCCGGGACACGGGTCAGGGCCTCCCGGACGGTCTTCTCCACGTCCCAGGTGAGGGCGGCCACGATAGCGGACTCCGGGATGATGGGATCCGGGGGATCCGACGGTTCCGTTTTGACTTCGTCTTCGTGCACCCGGGACAATGCATCCGACCTCTGATTCTTGGTCCCGGGACGGTAGGTAATCCGGAAGTCAAAACGGCCAAAGAACAGTGACCAGCGGGCTTGCCTGGGGTTCAGCCGCTTGGCGGTCCTGATATACTCCAGGTTCCGATGGTCAGTGAAAACCGTGAATGGCACGGCTGTTCCCTCCAACAGATGTCTCCACTCTTCGAGGGCCTCTTTCACAGCAAGGAGTTCCCGATTGCCGACGTCATAGTTCCGTTCAGCGGGGGTCAACCTGCGAGAAAAATAGGCACACGGGTGAAGGACCTTATCGGTCTTCCCGCTCTGGGAGAGCACCGCTCCTATCCCTGAGTCCGAGGCATCCACTTCAACCACTAACTGGCGGCTAGGATCGGGCTGCACCAGAACTGGTGCAGACGAGAAGCGCCGTTTCAACTCCTTGAACGCGGCTTCGCACCGATCCGACCAGGTGAAGGGGACTTTTGGTGAGGTCAGGGCTGTCAGGGGGCTAACTACCTGACTATAGCCCTTAATGAACCTCCTGTAGAAATTAGCAAAACTGAGGAACTGTTGCAGCTTCCTACGGCTTGTAGGTTGGGGCCAATCTCTCACCGCCGCAACCTTGGCCGGATCAGGGGCGACGGAGTTAGAGGAGATTATAAACCCCAGGAAGGACAAAGAAGTGCGGTGGAATTCACACTTCTCGCCCTTCACAAACAGGCGGTTCTCCAACAACCGCTGCAGAACCTGACGGACATGCCGGACATGAGTCTCAGGATCCGGGGAAAAGATGAGTATATCGTCCAGATACACGAAGACGAACCGGTGCAGGAAGTCCCGCAAGACATCGTTTACCAACGCTTGGAAAGTCGCGGGAGCATTAGTGAGACCGAACGGCATGACCAGGTACTCAAAATGACCTAAGGGGGTGTTAAATGCCGTCTTCCATTCGTCTCCCTTCCGGATCCGAACCAAATGATACGCATTCCTAAGATCCAGCTTGGTGAAGATTTTGGCTCCATGCAAGGGGGTGAACACTGAATCCAACAAGGGCAACGGGTATCGGTTGCGAACCGTGATTTCGTTCAACCCCCTGTAATCAATGCCTGGACGAAGCCCGCCATCTTTTTTACCCACAAAAAAGAAACCTGCACCCATCGGAGAGGTGGAATTCCGGATCAACCCGGCAGCTAATGAGTCCCGGATGTAGGTCTCCATCGATTCACGCTCCGGCCGTGAGAGGTTGTACAGCCTACTGGACGGGAACTCACTGCCTGGAACCAAATCAATGGCACAATCATACGGGCGGTGGGGAGGAAGCGTGAGAGCCAGATCCTTGCTGAACACGTCAGCGAGGTCATGGTACTCCGCCGGCACCGCCTTCAGATTGGGCGGGACTCGGACCTCCTCCTTAGCTTGGGAGCCGGGAGGAACCGAGGAACCTAGACACTCCCGATGGCAGGTTTCGCTCCACTGAACCACTACCCCGGACGGCCAATCGATCCGGGGATTGTGCTTTAGCATCCAGGGAAAACCCAAAACCACACGGGAGGTGGCCTGAGTCACAAAGAACTCGATCACCTCCCGGTGGTTACCTGACACCACCAGAGTTACTGGAGGTGTCTTATGCGTGATTGGTGGGAGTAGGGAGCCATCTAGCGCCCGAACCTGCACAGGCGAGGTAAGAGCCACCAGAGGGAGCCCTATCTCCCTGGCCCATCTACTGTCAAGCAGATTCCCCTCAGAGCCCGTGTCCACCAGTGCTGGGGCCTTCAGGGTTGAATCCTCAAACAGGATCGTGACTGGGAGTCGTGTAGCAATGTGGGTGTGTCCCACGTGAATGTTTTGGCCCACCCCTGGCCCAGTCTCTAGGGGTGGGCGTTTGGCGTTTGACCGCTCGGGGCAGTCTCTCACATGGTGCTCTATTGAACCACAAACAAGACACGCTCCGTGGGTCCATCTCCTCTGTGCATCTGGTGCCCTAAATGTTGCCCTACTCGTGTCCCTAGCTTCGTCAGTAGGGGGAGCTGTGACCCCACGGAGCGCAGGGGCTGTGGAGCGTGGGGAAGGCGGAGCTCGATCGGAACCGGAAGGGAGAGGGACGACGCGTGCCTGGCCACGCCCTTCGCCTCGTTCCCGACGGCGTTCTTCTAACCGGTTGTCGAGTCGTATGACCAGATCGATGAGCCCATCTAAATCCCGCGGTTCGTCCTTCGCCACCAGGTGCTCTTTTAGGACCAATGACAGTCCATTTACAAAGGCGGCGCGGAGGGCAGTGCTATTCCAGCCGGATCTCGCCGCCGCGATGCGGAAGGCGACTGCATAGGCAGCTGCGCTCCGACGCCCCTGTCTCATTGACAGTAGCGCGGTTGAAGCGGACTCTCCTCTGTTGGGATGGTCGAACACCGTTCTGAGCTCCCGTACAAACCCAACGTATGTATGAAGGAGCCGTGAGTTCTGCTCCCAGAGCGCTGTAGCCCAAGCGCGTGCCTCCCCGCGAAGCAGATTTATTACATAAGCTACTTTGCTAGCATCAGTCGCGTACATCACGGGACGCTGTGCGAAGACGAGCGAACACTGCATCAGAAAATCCGCGCACGTCTCCACACAGCCTCCGTACGGTTCTGGAGGGCTTATGTATGCTTCTGGGGACGGAGGAAGGGACCGTTGAACGACCAGTGGAACGTCACTTTCACGCGCAGGGTCCTCGGGAGGGAGAGCCGCAGCGGCGCCCGAAGGGCGCGCCTCCACTTGTGCGGCGAGAGCCTCCACCCTGCGGTTTAGGAGAACGTGCTGCTCGGTCATTAAATCGATCCGAGAGGTGAAAGCGGTGAGGATCCGCTGCAACTCACCGATTACCCCTCCCGAAGCCGCCGACGCGCCTTGGTCTTCCATTGGCCGTTCAACAGCCGGTTGACGCCCCTCGGGGTCCATGACGCTGGCCGAGATATCCTGTTGTGAAAGTGTAGGAACACGGACCCACAACAGGGGGCGCAATGAACGGACAATGGAGAAGGTAAATAACAAGGTTTACTATTGTGAAACGAGCACAATAAATACAACAATCACAATTTGGGGTCGAATCCGCTGGTGTCGTGTGGGCAGGCTCGAAGGTAGGAGACGTCCGTCTCAGTCGAACCGGAACCACCCAGATCTCCTCTGCCACCGAACCCTGGAAATACTGGAACCGCCAAGTCCCGAATTCCCAGGTGGCCACTGCCTCCGCTCGTCGGATCCGGTACTGCTGGCGGGAGAGAGCAACAACACACAGGTGTGGATGCGACCGCACCCAGTAACGGAGAGGGGAGAAGCCGCCTCCACCTCTTGTCAAAGTACAGCAGGAAGGTGAGTACTTATCCAAGCAATGAAGCTATCAGTAGTCAACAGTCCTGAAAAGGTTTAACAAGTTTAGCTGGTTGTTCAGAATATAAATGCAGAGAATATTACCTCAGTCTTAGGCGATATCTCGGCACTGAGGTGGAGACGCCGTCCTCCAGATATACCTCTGTGCTGAGTGGAACAGCTGTGTCTGGTGATGGGTGACAGCTGTCACCCAGGCTACTCCCATAAGGCGGCAGCGCCCTCTGGTGCCTGGAGCCCGCACTCCAGGCAGGGCGCCCTCTGGTGGTGGTGGGCCAGCAGTACCTCCTCTTCAGCGGCCCACACAACAGTTTGAGCTTCTTTGCATTGAAAGCAGCCAGCTCAGGTGGTTGTGGCATGTGGTGAGGATGCCCCTTGGTTGTCTCCCTATAGGGAGGTCTTCCAGCTACGTACAATAGAGAGGAGGCCCTGGGGAAGACTCAGGACACACTGGAGGGATTATATTTCTTAGCTGGCTTGGAAACACCTTGAGATCCCCCAGGAAGCGTTAAGTTGCAGAAAATTTATGAATGACTGAATGAACGCTTTTCAAAGTGTTATTTGTTTAACACTCACCTAAGGTTATTTCAACACTGTCAGTGTCAAAAATTAACACTGAGTAGTGTTAATAATGCTCTACACTAACATTAATAAATCAACACTGCAAGATTACACTTAACTCTTATCAAGTAACCTTGACAAGGTGTAACATGAAGTCTGGTCTAAGAACATTACTGGGATTCAAACACAGGTTTGCAGAATAGCAAACCATCTCCTTATCCACTGAAATACACAGTAAAATCACCAGTGTTAAATTAACACTGACAGTGAACAAATGGTCCCACTCTGACCAGAGTAGGACCATATGTACACTGGTAGTGTTAATTTAGCACTGTCAGAGTTTTACACTAGTGATTTTACTGTGCATGTTGATGTGGCAGATGTTTCACACCAGATGGCCTCTTCCTGCCTGCAGCTCCACATGCAGCCCAGTCTCACGTTTTTTTTTCCCGTCACAAAATGAGTCAAATTTTTGTGACAGCTTTTTATTTTTTAACTCACTATTACTAACCCTACTCCTACCTCCAACCCTAACCATAACCACCCCCCCCCCCACTTCACTTTTAATTTCATGCAGCCATCACGGAATGAATTAGAATGTATTTGTGCTGCCGCGATGAAAATGAGTCACTTTTCGTCACAATATTACGAACCAGTAGATTAATGTATATTTCGTGCTGCTGAATCATGACATGCCGTGAGACCAGGTTGTCCACATGACATGGACACACTCATCTTCAACCACTTAGTCCAATTAAGGGTCGCAGAGGGCTGGAGCCAATCCCAGCAGTCATAGAGCGCGAGGCGGGGAACACCCAGGACAGGACGCCAGTCTGTCACGGGCCCATAAACAGACAAACAAACACATTCACACTCACTCGCACACTTACGGACAATTTAAAGATTCCAATCCACCTAACCTGCATGTCTTTGGATGCGGGAGGAAGCCGGAGCACCCGGAGGAAACCCACGCAAACACGGGGAGAACATGCAAACTCCACACAGAAAGGCCACAGACGGGAATTGAGCCCATGACCTTCTCTCTGTGAGGCAACAGTGCTAACTACCAAGCCACCTTGCTGCCAAGTATAAATACATAAGTATACAAGAAGCACTCAGAGAGTGCAAACCTCCGCCAAGGCCATGGGGGCACTGACACCATAACATCTACACGCCGTGGAATCATTGAACCTAAAAAAGTCTAACAAGGATGTTTGCTCAGTAGTAAAAAAAGTTTCATCTGCTGTGACTGGATAGCGTGTATCCTTAGCGCTTGGCATCACAGTTTATTGCAACTTGCACCTTTCCCAGAAGCTACTGTCATCTGAGCACTGATATTGATATTGCATGTGCTTATAGACAACAACAAATAAGAGACAAAATTCAATTTATTATTCAACTAAACTGCAAATATATGAATTTTTTAACATTTATGAAACA
Organism: Thalassophryne amazonica; assembly: GCF_902500255.1. NCBI lineage: Eukaryota > Metazoa > Chordata > Actinopteri > Batrachoidiformes > Batrachoididae > Thalassophryne > Thalassophryne amazonica. The sequence goes on from NC_047105.1 coordinate 108,727,293, forward strand.
CTTCTCTAAACAAGGCCATAGGGTCACAGACCCTAAAGAGATTCCCTCCTTGGCACAGTGATCTATTTCTTTTTGTCTCTTTCTCTAAAATTGTATATAATAATCATTAGATTATTAATATATAAACAAAAATAAATGTAAGAAATATTACAATTTGAAAACAAATGCACCCGAACGTGATGACAGCTGCAACTGCTTAATGCTAACTTTTAACATTGAAAACGCCGTAGACATGCTAATGTGTTAGCATCGGGATCTGGATCGTGATCCAGATCACCAGTAAAATTTAATCACTTGTTCCTCTTGTCATTTCCAACCACTCCACAAAATTTCATCAAAATCCGTTCAAAACTTTTTGAGTTATATCCTGCTGACAGACAGACAAACAAACAAACAAACGTGACCGAAAACATAACCTCCTTGGCGGAGGTAAAAAAAAAAAGCCAATTAAAGTTAACCCACAATATTGTTTAATTATCAGTGATTGCAGGTAATATTTTATGACAGTCTTATTTTATTTGGTAGTTATTTATTACTATGTATTATACTACTGCTGTTCCATGTCCACCTGTTACTGCATTTGTGTTTCAGCCTTTGGAATAGGAAGCCACTTTTATTTTTATCAATGACTGTGCAACGAATTGCTATTCTCCTCACGAGAGAGAACACCATGATGATAATGATGATGATTCTATCCTTCCCTTTTCTATACCAGCTTACTCCAAGGGGCTGGAGCCTATTTCTTCTTGTTTTTCTTGTTCTTGTTCTTAATTGTTCTTCTTCTTCTTCTTATTATTATTATTATTATTATTATGTGCTTTCAGTTATTTATTTATTTAAATGTTACTTAATATCATAGGAATATGACTGACAGAACCGATGGGATTCTTGGCAGAAGGGCCTGTTTGTTGAAACAGTTATGACGTCATCATTTTTGCTTTGTTTTTTGGGGGGTTTTCGGGAATGTTCTTAATTATAATAGAGAAGGTGCGCCATCTTCTGGACAATAATATGGGCGAAATTATGATCCGTGGAGACTGAGATATACTGCAGATGTTTCTAATTAGTGGATTTTAATAAAGGATCCTTCCTAAGTCTCTCTCTCTCTCTCTCTCTCTCTCTAAGGTATATGGAACTGTATACACACATGCGCACGCGTGTATTCTGAGATACTTATCTGCTCTGTTAATTGGCAGAGGGGGTTCTTAATCAGTTTCATTTGCTTTGGTGCACTGGAGGAACAATGAGACCATACACAAAACAGGAACAGTTTTACAGGTGGAGGCCACTGACAATTTTCGCCCTGCGCTTTTCACAGATGAGAGCAGGTTCAACCTGAATACATGTGACATACATGAAAGGATCTGACGATATCATGGAGGATGTTATGCTGCCTGTAACATCATTCAGTATGATCGGTTTGGTGAGGGGCCAGTGATGGTCTGGGGAGGCATATCCCTGGAAGGATGCACAGACCTCTACAGGCTAGCCAACAGCATCCTGAGCGCTAGATATCAGAATGAAATCCTTGGACCTACTGTCAGACCCTATGCTGGTGCAGTGGGTACTATATTAGTGCATCCGGGAAGTATTAACAGTGCTTCACTTTTTCCACATTTTGTTATGTTACAGCCTTATTCCAAAATAAACTAAATTCATTTTTTCCCTTTAACATTCTACTCACAACATCCCATAATGACAACATGAAAAAGGTTTTCTTTGTCTTTTTTAATTTTTGCAAATTTATTAAAAAAAACAACAACAACAACTAAGAAATCACGTGTATCTATGTATTCATACCCTTTGCTCAATACTTTATTGATGCACCATTTGGCAGGAATTACAGCTTCAAGTCTTCTTGAATATGATGTCACAAGCTTGGTGCACCTATCTTTGGGCAGTTTTGCCCATTCCTCTTTGCAGCACCTCTCAAGCTCCATCAGGTTGGATGGGGTGCACAGCCATTTTCAGATCTCTCCAGAGATGGTCAATCGGATTCAGGTCTGGGCTCTGGCTGGGCCACTCAAGGACATTCACAGAGTTGTCCTGAAGCCACTCCTTTGATATCTTGGCTGTGTGCTTAGGGTCATTGTCCTGCTGAAAGATGAACTGTCGCCCCAGTCTGAGGTCAAGAGCGCTCTGGTGCAGGTTTTCATCCAGGATGTCTCTGTACATTGCTGCATTCATCTTTCCCTCAATCCTGGCTAGTCTCCCAGTTCCTGCCGCTGAAAAACATCCCCACAGCATAATGCTGCCACCACCATGCTTCACTGTAGGGATGGTTCCTGTTTTCCTCCAAACATGATGCCTGGCATTCACAACAAAGATTTCAATCTTTGTCTCATCAGACCAGAGAATTTTGTTTCTCATGGTCTCAGAGTCCTTCAGGTGTCTTTTTACAAATCCAGACAGGCTGCCATGTGCCTGTTACTAAGGAGTGGCTTCCGTCTGGCCACTCTACCATACAGGCCTGATTGGTGGATTAAGGCAGACATGGTTGTCCTGCCGGAAGGTTCTCCTCTCTCCACAGAGGAATGCTGGACCTCTGACAGAGTGACTGTTGGGTTCTTGGTCACCTCCCTGACTAAGGCCCTTCTTTCCTGATTGCGCAATGTAGACGGGCGGCCAACTCTAGGGAGTGTACTTATGTATCCAAACTACTTCCATTTATGGATGATGGAGGCCACTGTGCACACTGAGACCTTCAAAGCGGCAGCAATGTTTCTGTACCCTTCCCCAGATTTGTGCCTTGACACAGTTCGGAGTGTTTCCGGAGTGTCTCGGAGGTCTACAGACAATTCCTTTGACTTCATGCTTGGTTTGTGCTCTGACATGCACTGTCAGCTGTTGGACCTTACATGTAGACAAGTGTGTGCCTTTCCTAATCATGTAGCATCAACTGAATTCACCCCAGGTGGACTCCACTTAAGCTGTAAATAACCAGTTTTATTGCCAGTTTTCTTCAGACAAGTCAGGGGATGGATAAATGAACATTTCCAAGTCACTCAACATGTTTTGGTCTTTATTTACATCAATTACAAAGAAATACAAACAGTACTAGGGTGCTGCCCATGGGGATCCACAGGCTCCAGATAGTGTTTATACAGTAGGTAAACACACACCCGCACACACCTAGACAGAGGCCACTTGGCTTTAAAACATATAGATAAAGCAAATGTTATAGATAATTTTGTTTTTTTTTTTTAAAGAAAATTGCAGACCTAAAGAAAGTAACAGACCTTTTCAAATATATTAGGGTTACAAAACAATGCGTGATTCCACAGTGACAACAATTACCATGTTCTTATATTTTGATGGTTTTCATTATTTTCGCATCATTGTTACTTTACTGTTTTATTTTATTTTATTTTTTTTAAATCATACTTTAATTTTTGCATAGTCCTGCAATGATTTAAAATCGACAGTCACTTTTATTTTTTATCGATGAATGGAGAAAATGAACTGTGATGCGAATTATCTTGATGGTACATTTTGATCTTTGATGACTGTCGCCGACCGAGCGCTCAGACCGAGGAGTCTGATTGGTGGATTGGTCCTGGTAGGCGGGGAAACAGGAGGGCTTGTTGTGAAGGCAGGTCGGTTGAACATTTGAAAATTTAAATGAGTGGTTTGTTCGAGAAATTCTCTTTTAAATATATCCGCGGTTTGAACGGAGGAGCGCTGGCCTCAGGTAAGAACACTGTATGTAAGTAAAGCTAAGACAGAAAGAAGCGAAGTCTGAGTGATATTTTTCCCCCAAAATCTGATGTTTTACCAAGCCAAATTAAGTGTTCAATTAATTGAATTAAATTTACATTAAAGATCATTAGATAATTATTATGAGTTTATGTAATTAGTATGCATGTATGTATTTATTGTTTTAGTCCTTATTTTATTTAATTAAAATAAACATTTCTTTACAGAGTATGCTTAGCTCAGTTTGTTCTCTTAAAAAAAAAAAAAAAAGAAGAAAACAGTCCAAAAGTTTGCACTGACTGCAATATTCTTTTAATAAAACTTAAACTACTCTGGAAAATGTTTTATTAAGGAAGCCCCTCCCCCTCATAGCCACAAACAGATGGACAAACATAACAATGACTTCTGGGGAGGGGCCAAAATTATTCAAATTGCCATTACAAGAGCTTTTATTGGACAGTCTGGTCAGCTGACCCAAAATGCCTTCAGATTTAAATAAGAAATAATATAAAGATAGAAGTGTTCAAACCAAAATCCAAAAGACATTATGATTGCTGTTAATTTTTGCATGTTCTTTATTGAAAAAAGAATACAGGAACAAAATACAAGGACCTTGAGAGAACACAAAGAAATGCTGAGAACAATCACTCGTCTGCTTTTTGGGAGAGAGGAGGAAGCCACAGAAGTTGTCAAGTCTGGAGATGTGGTTGAAGAAGACTGGCTTCTCGTTGGCCATCAAGGTCGGTCATGATGGATGAGTGCTTTATTCCAAATCATTTACAGTGTATATAACACAGGCATAGTTTGTTGGGAATTGGGTTTACTTATTCAATACTTGGATTTGACACCCAGTTGATGAGCACAAATGCTGTTTAACCCTGTTTTAACACACAAAGACAAAAGCACAATTGAAAGGGCGGTGAGAGACAACAGTACTGGAATTTTGTACTGAAAATAACTTTTTATTTTATATTTTATTTTATTATCTCTCCATCCATTTTCTATACCCGCTTACTCCAATTAAGGGTCACGGGGGGCTGCAGCCTATCCCAGCCTTTTTATTTATTTATTTCCCATGTTTGAGGCCCTGTTCATTATTCATTTCTTGTTTTTGTGTGGTGATCCTCGCACCATCTTTGCTTGTGAACGGCTGAGATTTTTTGGGATGCTCCTTTTATACCCAATCATGAGTGTCCTCAGTTCCCAAATGCTTATTGAGTGTTGTTAGAAGGAAAGGTGATGTAACACAGTGGTAAACATACCACTGTCCCAGCTTTTTTGAAACGTGTTGCAGGCATCCATTTCAAAATGAGCAAATATTTGCACAAAAACAATCAAGTTTATCAGTTTGAACATTAAATATCTTGTCTTTGTGATGTATTCAATTGAATATAGGTTGAAGTGGATTTGCAAATCATTGTATTCTGTTTTATTTACATTTTACACAACGTCCCAATTTCACTGGAATTGGGGTTGTATGTTTGCTTTACTGTATGTGGACTGGAAAATAGCTATATTGGGTTCAAACATCAAAAAGCTAAAAGTGAAATAGTGATGCTGTTGATGCCGATGTCATGGCCATAAACAAAGATGATAAACCTAATATAGGTTGAATTAGTTATTTCTTAATTATATGACTGTGTGTCTCCACAGTGGCAGTCACTGATGTAAGTCCAGCAGAGGACCAGGGTGCGGAGCAAGTCAGCATCCAGCATTCAAATTCTGCTCCTGATGGACACAGTAAAGTGGACCCTGGTATTAGGTAATGGAGGAATATGATGGGATTTGGAATTTCTGATCCTTTCTAGGATTTTTTGACATCATGATTCCATTATTTTGTGGCACATAAATGGAAATGTTTTACTACACAAGTAGAAATAATAGCACAGTGACAACTGAACTGGTTCTGTCTGTTTATATAACGGCTGAGTGGATCTTTGTCATTTGATTGGTGCTTTGTATGTCATGTGACATGGATTATTCATCCCATTTGTGTTGCATTGCATTTAGCATGCAAATTGATTCCATACATTTTGTATCATTGCATGCTACCCCGCCTACGCACACACTAGTGGGGGTGTCATTTAGCTAAACATGACGAAGTTTGCTTTGCTGATGGACGACGATTTGAAGGAGCTAATTGACGGTGCTAATTATTCTAACACACACACACACACACACACACACACACACAAAGAAATCCACTGCACTGTAAGCTGTCTGGAGGCATGAAGAGCTGTGAGGATGAAGTTAGGATGAAAACCTGGCCAAATTTCTGGAGTAATTTTTCCTCTATTTTAAGAGATCAACAGGTCACATTCTGTTTCCTATTTTTATAGGTCACTGGCTGGTGTCTCTCTGGCTGCTAATTCAACATGGCGGAATTCGCTCCCAAACCGCTGTTTCTCTGTGTAACATATTTCTCATAGATTATGTAAAAGCTAGCGAGAAATAAATACTTCTAAAACTGAAAACGCTGTTTTTGTAACCTGATAACACCTCTGGAGTGATTTGCAAGACATCTCGCGGATGTCAGCTTGCACGTGCATCACACGTGGTTAAAGGTAACTTCCGATCTTTTCAAAAGATCATGTATGCACACACGCACCCCCTCCTGCAGATGCCGTTAAAATGCTCATGTGGCCGAGGATATTAGCACTGCGTTCTTTTTATTATTATTATTATTAACTATTCGGTGTTTCACATTTGTGAATCTCGCGCTGTCTCGCGGTCCATAACAGACGTGAGAGGTCGGTTTCAGCAGACTTCCGGTGTCAGGAGCTCAGCACTCAGTGTAAACACATCTCGTGAAGTAGGGACAATAAAACAACATTTGGACACAGCAGAAGTCCATCACAGGTGCTACACCTCCTCTAGATAATCCTCTCAGCTTGGGAGAACATGTCATCATCATAATCGCTTGTGAACTCTGTAAATCAACACCATCCACATCCTCGCTTTGCCATTGTTTAGTTGCGCTGTGAGATGGTGGAACTCTGCTGGTACCGCGGTGCATTCTGGGAAGCGCAGGGGGCCGCCAGGGGGATTATGGGAAATGCTGAAGTACTACATGATAGCTGCCATAAGCAACTTTGTAGTGACTAACTAGTTAGTGCATAGTGCAGTTACTGCAAATAATAAATAAAAAAAATTACATGGATTTTTACTATCCAGTATTGTCTTACTCCTGACTGAAAACTGTGTTGAGCAGTTTATACTTTACTACATCAGAATTCTATCAAATCAGATGATATATTATGGTATGTTGATAAAGTAGTGTCACCATTTTGGATGTCGTTTTAAAATCAACTGGATTGGTGGAATGTTTCCAATGCCAATGTTCCTTTTCATTGGCATTGATTATTAATAAGATAAATGGCTGAATGAGTATTAATGACTATAGGAATCAACATTTGTGCATAAATGTTAATCTTCTAAAATGATTTATTCATACACTGACCACTATTGTTTGTATTGTTATTGGTTTGACTGCCTCTACTGGTGGTTGGCTCTCACTGCGGTATTGTATCGCTTCCTGTTCCGGAGCACAGCGGTGTTTTGCTGTATCTGTTAGCTGTTTAATCTGCGCAGTTAGATTGATCTAGTTAACTAGATAACGATTTGTTTCACAGTGTAATCTTCACGTGCCTTAACTAAAGCACTCCCTCTGCTGAATCACCTCTAAATTATTTACACATTATTCACTTTGTGTGTTTTTAGGAATCCGCTAGCTTAGCGCAGCTACTAGCTCTTAGCCAGTTTAGCATGGCGGCTTCTCCTGTCTCTCCCGCACTTTTCTGCTCTGGGTGTGAAATGTTTAGTTATTCCTCTGCCTCCTTTAGCAGTAATGGTACTTGTAATAAGTGTAGCTTATTCGTAGCTTTGGAGGCCAGGCTGGGCGAATTGGAGACTCGGCTCCGCACCTTGGAAAATCCTACAGCTAGCCAGGCCCCTGTAGTCGGCGCGGACCAAGGTAGCTTAGCCGCCGTTAGTTCCCCTCCAGCGGATCCCGAGCAGCCGGGAAAGCAGGCTGACTGGGTGACTGTGAGGAGGAAGCGTAGTCCTAAACAGAAGCCCCGTGTACACCGCCAACCCATTCACATTTCTAACTGTTTTTCCCCACTTGGCGACACACCCACCGAGGAACAAACTCTGGTTATTGGTGACTCTGTTTTGAGAAATGTGAAGTTAGCGACACCAGCAACCATAGTCAATTGTCTTCCGGGGGCCAGAGCAGGCGACATTGAAGGAAATTTGAAACTGCTGGCTAAGGCTAAGCGTAAATTTGGTAAGATTGTAATTCACGTCGGCAGTAATGACACCCGGTTACGCCAATCGGAGGTCACTAAAATTAACATTGAATCGGTGTGTAACTTTGCAAAAACAATGTCAGACTCTGTAGTTTTCTCTGGGCCCCTCCCCAATCGGATCGGGAGTGACATGTTTAGCCGCATGTTCTCCCTGAATTGCTGGCTGTCTGAGTGGTGTCCAAAAAATGAGGTGGGCTTCATAGATAATTGGCAAAGCTTCTGGGGAAAACCTGGTCTTGTTAGGAGAGACGGCATCCATCCCACTTTGGATGGAGCAGCTCTCATTTCTAGAAATCTGGCCAATTTTATTAAATCCTCCAAACCGTGACTACCCAGGGTTGGGACCAGGAAGCAGAGTTGTAGTCTTGCACACCTCTCTGCATCTTCTGTCCCCCTGCCATCCCCTCATTACCCCATCCCTGTAGAGACGGTGCTTGCTCCCAGACCACCAATAACCAGCAAAAATCTATTTAAGCATAAAAATTCAAAAAGAAAAAATAATATAGCACCTTCAACTGCACCACAGACTAAAACAGTTAAATGTGGTCTATTAAACATTAGATCTCTCTTCTAAGTCCCTGTTAGTAAATGATATAATAATTGATCAACATATTGATTTATTCTGCCTTACAGAAACCTGGTTACAGCAGGATGAACATGTTAGTTTAAATGAGTCAACACACCCGAGTCACACTAACTGCCAGAACGCTCGTAGCACGGGCCGAGGCGCAGGATTAGCAGCAATCTTCCACTCCAGCTTATTAATTAATCAAAAACCCAGACAGAGCTTTAATTTATTTGAAAGCTTGACTCTTAGTCTTGTCCATCCAAATTGGAAGTCCCAAAAACCAGTTTTATTTGTTATCTATCATCCTCCTGGTCATTACTGTGAGTTTCTCTGTGAATTTTCAGACCTTTTGTCTGACTTAGTACTTAGCTCAGATAAGATGATTATAGTGGGCGAGTTTAACATCCACACAGATGCTGAGAATGACAGCCTCAACACTGCATTTAATCTATTGTTAGACTCGATTGGCTTTGCTCAAAATGTAAATGAGTCCACCCATCACTTTAATCATACCTTAGATCTTGTTCTGACTTATGGTATGGAAATTGAAGACTTAACAGTATTCCCTGAAAACCCCCTTCTGTCTGATCATTTCTTAATAACATTTACATTTACTCTGATGGACTACCCAGCAGTGGGGAATAAGTTTCATTACAGTAGAAGTCTTTCAGAAAGCGCTGTAACTAGGTTTAAGGATATGATTCCTTCTTTATGTTCTCCAATGCCATATACCAACACAGGGCAGAGTAGCTACCTAAACTCTGTGAGTGAGATAGATTATCTCATCAATAGTTTTATATCCTCATTGAGGACAACTTTGGATGCTGTAACTCCTCTGAAAAAGAGAGCCTTAAATCAGAAGTGCCTGACTCCGTGGTATAACTCACAAACTCGCAGCTTAAAGCAGATAACCCGTAAATTGGAGAGGAAATGGCGTCTCACTAATTTAGAAGATCTTCACTTAGCCTGGAAAAAGAGTCTGTTGCTCTATAAAAAAGCCCTCCGTAAAGCTAGGACATCTTACTACTCATCACTAATTGAAGAAAATAAGAACAACCCCAGGTTTCTTTTCAGCACTGTAGCCAGGCTGACATAGAGTCAGAGCTCTATTGAGCCGAGTATTCCTTTAACATTTAACTAGTAATGACTTCATGACTTTCTTTGCTAATAAAATTTTAACTATTAGAGAAAAAATTACTCATAACCATCCCAAAGACATATCGTTCTCTTTGGCTGCTTTCAGTGATGCCGGTATTTGGTTAGACTCTTTCTCTCCGATTACTTTAAAAGCCATCACTTGACCCAGCTATCTTAGCTAATTATAGGCCAATCTCCAACCTTCGTTTTCTCTCAAAAATTCTTGAAAGGGTAGTTGTAAAACAGCTAACTGATCATCTGCAGATGGCCTCATCTCTGTGCTTGTTCTGTTAGACCTCAGTGCTGCTTTTGATACTGTTGATCATAAAATGTTATTACAGAAATTAGAGCATGCCGTAGGTATTAAAGGCACTGCGCTGCGGTGGTTTGAATCATATTTATCTAATAGATTACAATTTGTTCATGTAAATGGGGAATCTTACTCACAGACTAAGGTTAATTATGGAGTTCCACAAGGTTCTGTGCTAGGACCAATTTTATTCACTTTATACATGCTTCCCTTAGGCAGTATTATTAGACAGAATTGCTTAAATTTTCATTTTTACGCAGATGATACCCAGCTTTATCTATCCATGAAGCCAGAGGACACACACCAATTAGCTAAACTGCAGGATTGTCTTACAGACATAAAGACATGGATGACCTCTAATTTCTTGCTTTTAAACTCAGATAAAACTGAAGTTATTGTAGTTGGCCCCACAAATCTTAGAAACATGGTGTCTAACCAGATCCTTACTCTGGATGGCATTACCCTGACCTCTAGTAATACTGTGAGAAATCTTGGAGTCATTTTTGATCAGGATATGTCATTCAATGCGCATATTAAACAAATATGTAGGACTGCTTTTTTGCATTTGCTCAATATCTCTAAAATTAGAAAGGTCTTGTCTCAGAGTGATGCTGAAAAACTAATTCATGCATTTATTTCCTCTATGCTGGACTATTGTAATTCATTATTATCAGGTTGTCCTAAAAGTTCCCTGAAAAGCCTTCAGTTAATTCAAAATGCTGCAGCTAGAGTACTGACAGGGACTAGAAGGAGAGAGCATATTTCACCCATATTGGCTTCTCTTCATTGGCTTCCTGTTAATTCTAGAATAGAATTTAAAATTCTTCTTCTTACTTATAAGGTTTTGAATAATCAGGTCCCATCTTATCTTAGGGACCTCATATTACCATATCACCCCAATAGAGTGCTTCACTCTCAGACTGCAGGCTTACTTGTAGTTCCTAGGGTTTGTAAGAGTAGAATGGGAGGCAGAGCCTTCAGCTTTCAGGCTCCTCTCCTCTGGAACCAGCTCCCAATTCGGATCAGGGAGACAGACACCCTCTCTATCTTTAAGATTAGGCTTAAAACTTTCCTTTTTGCTAAAGCTTATAGTTAGGGCTGGATCAGGTGACCCTGAACCATCCCTTAGTTATGCTGCTATAGACTTAGACTGCTGGGGGGTTCCCATGATGCACTGAGTGTTTCTTTCTCTTTTTGCTCTGTATGCACCACTCTGCTTTTAATCATTAGTGATTGATCTCTGCTCCCCTCCACAGCATGTCTTTTTCCTGGTTCTCTCCCTCAGCCCCAACCAGTCCCAGCAGAAGACTGCCCCTCCCTGAGCCTGGTTCTGCTGGAGGTTTCTTCCTGTTAAAAGGGAGTTTTTCCTTCCCACTGTCGCCAAGTGCTTGCTCACAGGGGGTCGTTTTGACCGTTGGGGTTTTTCCGTAATTACTCTATGGCTTTGCCTTACAATATAAAGCGCCTTGGGGCAACTGTTTTTGTGATTTGGCGCTATATAAATAAAATTGATTTGATATTGTAGATGGAAAACTATTCACATTGGTGACATATGCATATTAATTTCTGTCTCCTGCAGGAAAATGCTTTTATTTGGTTGTTAGCTCACCACTGGTATTTAGAACAGTTCTGGGTGGTGCTATATGTATACAACCCCTGGCAAAAATTATGGAATCACCGGCGTCTGAGGATGTTCATTCTGTTGTTTAATTTTGTAGAAAAAAAAGCAGATCACAGACATGACACAAAACTAAAGTCATTTCAAGTGGCAACTTTCTGGCTTTAAGAAACACTATAAGAAATCAAGAAAAAAAGATTGTGGCAGTCAGTAACGGTTACTTTTTTAGACCAAGCAGAGGAAAAAAAATATGGACTCACTCAATTCTGAGGAATAAATTATGGAATCACCCTGTAAATTTCCATCCCCAAAACTAACACCTGCATCAAATCACATCTGCTTGTTGACATTAACCCTATGTCATGAAATTGACCCTATGTGTCTTTTTGTAAGGAATGTTTTCACAGTTTTTGCTCTATGGCAAGATGCATTATCTTCTTGAAAAATGATTTCATCATCCTTAAACATCAGAAAAGTGTCCAAAATATCCACGTAAACTTGTGCATTTATTGATGATGTAATGACAGCCATCTCCCCAGTGCCTTTACATGACATGCAGCCCCATATCATCAATGACTGTGGAAATTTACATGTTGTCTTCAGGCAGTCATCTTTATAAATCTCATTGGAACGGCACCAAACAAAAGTTCCAGCATCATCACCTTGCCCAATGCAGATTCGAGATTCATCACTGAATATGACTTTCATCCAGTCATCCACAGTCCACGATTGCTTTTCTTTAGCCCATTGTAACCTTGTTTTTTTTCTGTTTAGGTGTTAATGATGGCTTTCGTTTAGCTTTTCTGTATGTAAATCCCATTTCCTTTAGGCGGTTTCTTACAGTTCAGTCACAGACGTTGACTCCAGTTTCCTCCCATTCGTTCCTCATTTGTTTTGTTGTGCATTTTTGATTTTTGAGACATATTGCTTTAAGTTTTCTGTCTTGACGCTTTGATGTCTTCCTTGGTCTACCAGTATGTTTGCCTTTAACAACCTTCCCATGTTTGTATTTGGTCCAGAGTTTAGACACAGCTGACTGTGAACAACCAACATCTTTTGCAACATTGCGTGATGATTTACCCTCTTTTAAGAGTTTGATAATCCTCTCCTTTGTTTCAACTGACATCTCTCGTGTTGGAGCCATGATTCATGTCAGTCCACTTGGTGCAACAGCTCTCCAAGGTGTGATCACTCCTTTTTAGATGCAGACTAACAAGCAGATGTGATTTGATGCAGGTGTTAGTTTTGGGGATGAAAATTTACAGGGTGATTCCATAATTTATTCCTCAGAATTGAGTGAGTCCATATTTTTTTCCTCTGCTTGGTCTAAAAAAGTAACCGTTACTGACTGCCACAATCTTTTTTTCTTGATTTCTTATAGTGTTTCTTAAAGCCAGAAAGTTGCCATTTGAAATGACTTTAGTTTTGTGTCATGTCTATGATCTGTTTTTTTTCTACAAAATTAAACAACTGAATGAACATCCTCCGAGGCTGGTGATTCCATAATTTTTGCCAGGGGTTGTATTCAGTGACGTCAGAACAATCTGTGAGCTAATAAATTTTGCCCAAGTTTCTCAGTCACAGTTCTGATATAAAGAGCCGCTGAAAAATATTTTTACAAGTATGTCAGAAATGTCTAAGTCCTGTGTTGACTGGAACAAAGCAGTACTTCAGCAATTTTCTCTTCTTGCTTGTCAACTTGCGGCACCTATAGGACATGAGTGTAATAGCAAGTAATTTCATTTCTCAAAGAGAAGCTGGCCAAGCGGCCTGCAGAGGCAGGTGTTGCAAATTAATGCACAGTATGCTGAAGTTCCTTTATTCCAGCTTATATACGCCTTATCCTCACGTTATGTTACCACATTGTGTGTCTCTGTCTTTCTCTACAGCATGTTGGATCAGGAGTCCACAGTTGGAAGCAACAACACTTCCAGTCAAACCCTTGCTGCCTTGTTGTCTCATACTGCAGCGACAGCCAAAATGACACAGTTAACCTCCATACAAAAGGCCAAAGCCTGGGCAGATCGTCACCACATGTCCCGTAACGTCATTCAGCGCAGGAACCGCGTTTGTCGAGAAGTCCACCACCACTCATTTCAACTCCAGCAGCCGGGTCATCGCAGCCTCAGCCACTGAAGCTCTGAATACGCAACCGCATCTACTCACAGGCAGCTATTTTATGAACCTATACTTTATAAGTAAGCTGTAAACCTTATTTTTATGTGCATGTGATTTATTTACACAATGATGTAGAAAGTTTGCAGCTGTGTAAAATACATTCTCAATTTTTTTTTTAGGAGAATTGTAATTTGTGTACTGACATACCTTTGTTTGTATGCACTTAATTTATAACCTAATAGCACAATAAAGATAAACATTAAATCTAGACTTGCATCTCAGATGTACCTTCTGGCAAATTGTTGCTGAACTTTCAGGTCTTCTTTTTATTAAAATCCTCTACTAGATATGTAATGACTACTAGATAATATCTGTGCTAATTCTTTATTTTATGTTAGCTATCAAGTATTTGTGTTATTTGGAAGTTCTGAGAATGTAAGTTAAGTTTGACTTCATCATATGTCCAAGTTTCAGACACAGGGAGAGCTCCCCCTGTTGGTGAGAGCCAGTAACATTAGAAATGTGAGATTGTTAACACATTATATAAAAGTGTTGTACAAGCTACTTCGTGTGCCTTCACAAGATGGACACTGTCTGTGAGGGACACAGGGCTGGTATTTGTTGTGACCTTTAATAAACTAAAAATGAGGAATACAATGGTTTGGTTCTTGGTAAGGGGCAGTAAATTACATGAAAGAACCGGGTAGAAATAACAGCGACCAAACATCTGGTTTTTCCTTTATTCAAAGAGTAGCGACATGATAAGCCGAAAAACAAAATACAGTCATGTGATTCATGGTGCTGTCTTGTGGCCAAAATAGTGTTCGCTATTAATCTGTCTGCATGTAATTCCAGCTATTTTATTTATTTGCTGAAAATGCTGGGTTGATGTGCATTTGGATGCACAAATAGACACAACAAGGGGTTCAAGATGTACAGATTCCCTTCAAATCCGAACAGAAGACTAATTTGGGAAAATAAAGTCAGCCGTGTGGGATGGAAGCCGACATCATTGTTAAAAGTTTTGCAAGGTAGGTAAATTTATTGTTCAGTCCCATGTACAGTAAAACGCACCTAAACCATCGTCGTATAAACTGAATATTCGCAGTCACTGGACCAAAAAAGTCCCAATGTTTTTGTACTGTTTTCCATGTAATAAAAACCGTATATAACAGATTTTGTATAATGGATTTTTTACTAACATCGGATAAAATGTACCGTCCGTATGGGACTGGAGTCATTTCCTTGATTAAAAGACTGGCCGTTTATTTTATTTATTTTTTTTTCAAACCGTGTTCAGACACAGACCTGCAGACTTATGTGCACCTGTTAAAGTCACCAGTAATCAGAATATGTGCATTTGTTGACAAGTTAGAGATGAACACACCAAATTCATGTAAGAGTATGGGTCAGGGGGCCTATATACAGTGACAAAGTAATACGGCTGATGTTTATTCTTCTGACCTTGGCAATACGTAGCATTGTGCACAGAGCAGAGAATCAAATGAGATATTTGTGACACCCAACAGCTAATAAACTAAACCTAGATTTATAAATAAGAGCAACACAGGTACTATCAAAATAAATATAAAAAGAGTTAAGATATCTAACAATTTATGATGATTTATTTAATTAAAGCCTAATTTATGCAGCTGCAACTCTGTAACTCTGTCATGCAGTGACATGCGTGACAGTTTTAAAGTTCTCTGTCACTGGATTATGCTTTATTCTAGATTAATTTGACCCTCAACAAGCTTTTCTTTCTACAATCATCACCTCCAGTTCAAAGGTAAGCTGTACAATTTCTTTTTTCCGAGTCTGTGTTGTAAATTTGCGGACTTTTTTGCCAAACTTATGTGATCCCAAAATGTAATCAGTGTGTGCACAGCAAAAACTATTAAAATATGAGGTGAAAGAGTGAAAGCAGAAAAGTGTCAAATCACAGCCTTTTGCACCGTCTGATTTAACATTCATATAAATAAGCGTTCTGATCCCCTCTGCAATTCATTTATGGAAATTGTGGACGCATTAGGATTTCATCAATGCATTCACCACTCGACGCACATTAGTGGAAATACCCTGGATTTGGTTCTCGCACGTGGTATTAGTGTCACCAATATTGAGATCATGCATCTTGCTTCGGTGGTCTCTGTATATATTTCTGATCCTTTCTAGGATTTTTGACATCATGATTCCACACATACGAGGTCTGTTAGAAAACTATCCGACCTTTTTATTTTTTTCAAAAACCATATGGATTTGAATCACGTGTGATTGCATCAGCCAAGCTTGAACCTTTGTGCGCATGCGTGAGTTTTTTCCCGCCTGTCTGTTACGTCATTCGCCTGTGAGCACGCTTTGAGTGAGCAGTGGTCCAGCCCCCTCGTCGGATTTTTATTGTGAGGAAAATGTCTGAACGATTTAGAGCGCCATGCGGCTCCGTCCAGACGCGCAAATTCCTCTGCACATCTGTCTCAATGTGCCGAAAAAGTGCTGATGTCCACGTCTTCTGCAATTTCTCTGGTAGTCAGACGATGTCCCGGATCAACACAGCGTTCAGTTTGGAAATGAACGGCACATTCCACTGGAGCGGAGGAATTCACGCGTCTTGCCGGAGACGCATGGCGCAAAGCAACGCCATGATGAAGCCTCACAGGACATGTTCTGCCATGTCCAGCTCATCCACAATTTCTCAGATAGTCACACGACTGAAAAGCCACCAAAAGCCATCTGAAAGCCATCTGAAAGCCGTCCTGTGAGACCAACACGGAGGTGCTTTTGTCCAGCGCCATTTGCGGCTCTGTGGCGCATTCCTCCGCTCCTCTTTCCATGACAAAAACTCCTGTAACAGTGGAATGTGCTGAAAAAGTGCTGATGTCCACGTCTTCTGCCATTTCTGTGGTAGTCAGACGACGTCCCGGATCAACAAAGCCTTCACGTTGGAAATGATCTGGTTGATTCAGCCTGTCGATCACCGCTCGGAGCTCGGCGCGCTCTCAGCCGCTGTGGGCAGTCTTTAAACCGGCTGTAACACTCCTTAATCTGTGTGATCCCCATAAAATCGTCCCTGAAAGCATCTGAATTTTCCGAATGGTGTAAAACCTGGCTGTCTCTCACAGTTTCTGGAAAAATTTGATGCAGCAAAGCTCCAAATCGTTCAGACATTTTACTCGCAATAAAAATCCGACGAGGGGGGTGAACCACTGCTCACACAAAGCGTGCTCACAGTCGAATGACGCAACCGACAGGTGTGAAAAAACTCTGGCTGATGCAATCACACGTGATTCAAATCCATATGGTAAAAAATAAAAAGGTCGGATACTTTTCTAACAGACCTCGTGTGTATATATATATGTGTGTGTGTATGTGTATGTGTGTGTGTGTGTGTGTATGTATAAATAAATAAACAAACATGCGACTTTCTGGTATGGCCTGAATATGAAAGCTGCTGTTGGGCTCATAGTCAGACCCATTCGCTTTCTTCACCTCCATGAAAAACTTTGTCTTCTCCATGTGGGCTCACCACCTGCATCGAGTCTGAGGGTCTGGTGTGCAGTTCTGTTGGCAGTGGACAGGAGCAAATGCCCACATGGACTGACACTCAACATGACAATAAATAAATAAAATACAGGTGTGACAGCCCATAAAGTAGTTTTGGACCCCACAATGTTGCTGCATGTTTCTTGTTAGTTTTGACACCACACTCACTTATGGACATAACTTTAACAAGCTTTAAGAAATTTTAACAAACTATAAAAATCATCCCACATGAACAGACATGAAATCTTTCAAATAATAGAATAACTGGACACTTATTTATCATTATTGTTCCCACAATCCTTTGCACTGCTACGATGTCCCATCACTATAGTCTTTATTAAGATAAAATCTCTGAATTATATTTGACCAGTTACAATAAAGTGGGCCCATTTTCAGTATAGGTTTGCTGGAAGGAAATGATTTTTATTTAATTTCATGCCAGTAGCAGTATCCATGACCTTAATTGTTAACTGATAGCAATAATCCGTTCATCACCACCCCTAATATACTTACATTTCAGATGCTGCAGCGCACTATTGAATTATTAACAGGGCTATTCCACAGAGTACTGTTCCTTCTTGTTTAATCCTGAATAGCAAATCAGGGTGCATTTTGAAGCATTGTAGTAACCTCTTGCTTGATCTTTGTCAGTCTTGACCAAATTTGTTATAGGTAGTAGTTATGGCCATCACCGGCACCAGATTTGCAATCGGGATCAAATTGTTGAACGGTTCAAATTTTTCCTCACGATTCTTGAAATCATTGATAGTATGTGGTAACTTTGGGGTATTTGTAGTCTAAATGGCTTCAATCATTCTTTAAATGGGGTATTCGTAATGAGTACAACTTGAAACTTGTTTGATCGTGCTCCATTAAAATCAGTAAAAATTTGAAGCCGAACCACCATTTTTTGCAGTTTTGTCTGAGGGTGCAGCTGTTTTTCTTTCATTAAGCCACCCTGTTAGGAGGCAAACCAGATTAAGCCGTTTCATCCCATTTTTGCACTTTTCTTTTGGGGGAGGGGATCGTGGGTGAGGGGTGTAAATGTGTGGTTTAGATCTGAGTCTGCTCATATATTTAACATTTGAACAGTCACTCTGGAATAATTATGGCTCACTATCACATCTAACAAAGCTATTTTTAAAATTTATGATAAACTACATGTGCATGTGTTGTTAATTAAGCGGAAATAAATGTATAATTTATGACTCACTTGCACATGGCATCATTTTATGTGAAATGCTACCACTTGCATTTTCATCCTAACCAAAATATTGGTACATATGTGTCACAGTTGGCATGCATATACAAGCATTTTGCCATTGTTTGTTTTTATAAATCACAATGGAGACATTAATACTGTTGTGTGCATCTTTTAGGTCCAGTTTTGTGCAACAGTTATAAAGGAGGCCTCAGCTTTCCTGCATAACAGGACCAACTCATCCTTGCCTGCACCGGCATGTTAACATTCTCTGCATTTTTGCGTTTGTCTTACTAAAGTAAAAGTCATGCCAATGTACTGTGACAAAAGTGTTATGTTTCGGACGCGGTCGGAGCACCGACCCAGTGTTTGAAAGGACCCAGCATAAAATAAGCAGAGCACGGTTCAAAAGATAACAGAATTTAATAAACATAACAGTGAGTGAAGTGTTAAACAACTAAAAAGTCCGCGGTCTGGTGAGGTGGAAACACGGCGCGCTCTCAACAGCGCAAACGGTCCGGAGCCACAGCAGTTCGGACCCAGGGACCCCGCCGACACCCCCCAGGTGGCCGCGACAAACCAAGTCTGTGAAGAAAGAAAACATGAGGTGAGTCCAACTCCACACAGAGAGACAACTCAAAGGTGCACGCAATCAGCAAACACTTCCTGGCTTAAATATATATCAGCTTCTCACCCTGCAGGCACGGAACAACTCAGTTCAAATCTCCACTGCAGCAGAAGCTGATTAGACAATTAGCATAACGTGACAGCTCAATAACACAAGGTGTGAGGGACACCAAATCCACTGTCATTACTTCATAAAAGTCACCAAAACCAAATTACCTCAGGAAGTGTGCTGAAGAGCGTGAGACCTCACCCAATCCTCCTTCACAGACTGTGGCGTCAAACCTGGAGCGGTCTCTGCATCCGTGATGGTGAGATTGTTCTCCTGACATCGATCTCACACGTCTGCTCACAAGGTCGAGTCTCTGGCCATCACACACTGTGCATTCAAGGTTTAAGTGCAGCAATCTCTGATCAAGACAAAATACACCACAGCTGTAAGCCCTGATGACCTGCATGTGATAACAAGTCTCAGGTGTTCAGGGTGAGGTCCTAATGCTCAGCCACTCAGTCCTGAATGCACACCACCTGGTGGGAGAAACAGAAAACAAAAACCAAGCCAGCCAAACACCCCAGCCCACAACAAAAAGATGAATTACACCCACACATCTCTGCCTGAGTACTACTCTGCTATGTATGACCTGCAGACTGGTGGCTCGTCAGGTGTTGGTCATGGGACCACATAACCTCGTGGTGTCAGTAGCCAGGTGATCTCATCGCTCCACCACACATGATCACATGAGCTGGTGTGTGTTGCTGTGGACATTCCTTTGTCTTATCTCTTGTCTTTTTGATCTTTCAGCTCCTTGACCAGGCCATTCAGCAGCAGGATCATAACAAGGTCAGGCATTATTGTCAACATCCACATACTAGAGTTCTCCTGGCTGAACAAAACCAAAGAGCAGCTCATCATCAACCAGGTGCTTTATTGTTTCAATTCAGAGTGTGAGCAGTTCGGGAATACTGTTTAAACTAATGGCTTTTGGTTTCTACTGATTCGAGAAACAGAATCCAGCCAAATAAGAGGCCGCTGTCATTCCTCATGCCCACAGTCGTGCTGCCTGCCTGGTTTAATTGTAGACCATCCTACATGGCTCTAAGCAACTCGTATGGAGATCACAGTTTGAGTGAGATCACTTCCCTTTGCAAGTATAGAGGGGTTCAGATGCAAATACACATACACTGTGCTTGCTTTGACATTTTTTTTAGTTGGATGGATGGATGGATGGATGGATGGATGGATGGATGGGTGGATGGATGGATGGATGAGATTTATTGTCATTGTCATTACAAGTGCAACAACAACGAGATTACATCCACACTCACATTTCCACAGACAAGATACAGCAATTAATCCACAATTATTACTTGTTTACTGTAATAATGGCACATATCAGAATTAAATCAAATCAAATCAAATCAATTTTATTTATATAGCACCAAATCACAACAAACAGTTGCCCCAAGGCGCCTTATATTGTAAGGCAAGGCCATACAGTAATTACGGAAAAACCCCAACGGTCAAAACGACCCCCTGTGAGCAAGCACTTGGCAACAGTGGGAAGGAAAAACTCCCTTTTAACATGAAGAAACCTCCAGCAGAACCAGGCTCAGGGAGGGGCAGTCTTCTGCTGGGACTGGTTGGGGCTGAGGGAGAGAACCAGGAAAAAGACATGCTGTGGAGGGGAGCAGAGATCAATCACTAATGATTAAATGCAGAGTGGTGCATACAGAGCAAAAAGAGAAAGAAACACTCAGTGCATCATGGGAACCCCCCAGCAGTCTAAGTCTATAGCAGCATAACTAAGGGATGGTTCAGGGTCACCTGATCCAGCCCTAACTCTAAGCTTTAGCAAAAAGGAAAGTTTTAAGCCTAATGTTAAAAGTAGAGAGGGTGTCTGTCTCCCTGATCTGAATTGGGAGCTGGTTCCAGAGGAGAGGAGCCTGAAAGCTGAAGGTCTGCCTCCCATTCTACTCTTACAAACCCTAGGAACTACAAGTAAGCCTGCAGTCTGAGAGCGAAGCGCTATATTGGGGTGATATGGTACTATGAGGTCCCTAAGATAAGATGGGACCTGATTATTCAAAAACTTATAAGTAAGAAGAAGAATTTTAAATTCTATTCTAGAATTAACAGGAAGCCAACGAAGAGAGGCCAATATGGGTGAGATATGCTCTCTCCTTCTAGTCCCCATCAGTACTCTAGCTGCAGCATTTTGAATTAACTGAAGGCTTTTCAGGGAACTTTTAGGACAACCTGATAATAATGAATTACAATAGTCCAGCCTAGAGGAAATAAATGCAGGAATTAGTTTTTCAGCATCACTCTGAGACAAGACCTTTCTAATTTTAGAGATATTGCTCAAATGCAAAAAAGCAGTCCTACATATTTGTTTAATATGCGCATTGAATGACATATCCTGATCAAAAATGACTCCAAGATTTCTCACAGTATTACTACAGGTCAGGGTAATGCCATCCAGAGTAAGGATCTGGTTAGACACCATGTTTCTAAGATTTGTGGGGCCAAGTACAATAACTTCAGTTTCATCTGAGTTTAAAAGCTGGGTATCATCTGCGTAACAATGAAAATTTAAGCAATGCCGTCTAATAATACTGCCTAAGGGAAACATGCATAAAGTGAATAAAATTGGTCCTAGCACAGAACCTTGTGGAACTCCATAATTAACCTTAGTCTGTGAAGAAGATTCCCCATTTACATGAACAAATTGTAATCTATTAGATAAATATGATTCAAACCACCACAGCGCAGTGCCTTTAATACCTATGGCATGCTCTAATCTCTGTAATAAACTTTTATGGTCAACAGTATCAAAAGCAGCACTGAGGTCTAACAGAAAAAGCACAGAGATGAGTCCACTGTCTGAGGCCATAAGAAGATCATTTGTAACCTTCACTAATGCTGTTTCTGTACTATGATGAATTCTAAAACCTGACTGAAACTCTTCAAATAGACCATTCCTCTGCAGATGATCAGTTAGCTGTTTTACAACTACCCTTTCAAGAATTTTTGAGAGAAAAGGAAGGTTGGAGATTGGCCTAAGATAGGCCAAGGTCAAGTGATGGCTTTTTAAGTAATGGTTTAATTACTGCCACCTTAAAAGCCTGTGGTACATAGCCAACTAATAAAGATAGATTGATCATATTTAAGATCGAAGCATTAATTAATGGTAGGGCTTCCTTGAGCAGCCTGGTAGGAATGGGGTCTAATAGACATGTTGATGGTTTGGAGGAAGTAACTAATGAAAATAACTCAGACAGAACAATCAGAGAGAAAGAGTCTAACCAAATACCGGCATCACTGAAAGCAGCCAAAGATAACGATACGTCTTTGCGATGGTTATGAGTAATTTTTTCTCTAATAGTTAAAATTTTATTAGCAAAGAAAGTCATGAAGTCATTACTAATTAAAGTTAAAGGAATACTCGGCTCAATAGAGCTCTGACTCTTTGTCAGCCTGGCTACAGTGCTGAAAAGAAACCTGGGGTTGTTCTTATTTTCTTCAATTAGTGATGAGTAGTAAGATGTCCTAGCTTTACGGAGGGCTTTTTTATAGAGCAACAGACTCTTTTTCCAGGCTAAGTGAAGATCTTCTAAATTAGTGAGATGCCATTTCCTCTCCAACATACGGGTTATCTGCTTTAAGCTGTGAGTTTGTGAGTTATACCACGGAGTCAGGCACTTCTGATTTAAAGCTCTCTTTTTCAGAGGAGCTACAGCATCCAAAGTTGTCTTCAATGAGGATGTAAAACTATTGACGAGATACTCTATCTCACTTACAGAGTTTAGGTAGCTACTCTGCACTGTGTTGGTATATGGCATTAGAGAACATAAAGAAGGAATCATATCCTTAAACCTAGTTACAGCGCTTTCTGAAAGACTTCTAGTGTAATGAAACTTATTCTCCACTGCTGGGTAGTCCATCAGAGTAAATGTAAATGTTATTAAGAAATGATCAGACAGAAGGGAGTTTTCAGGGAATACTGTTAAGTCTTCAATTTCCATACCATAAGTCAGAACAAGATGTAAGATATGATTAAAGTGGTGGGTGGACTCATTTACATTTTGAGCAAAGCCAATTGAGTCTAATAATAGATTAAATGCAGTGTTGAGGCTGTCATTCTCAGCATCTGTGTGGATGTTAAAATCGCCCGCTATAATTATCTTATCTGAGCTAAGCACTAAGTCAGACAAAAGGTCTGAAAATTCACAGAGAAACTCACAGTAACGACCAGGTGGACGATAGATAATAACAAATAAAACTGGTTTTTGGGACTTCCAATTTGGATGGACAAGACTATGAGTCAAGCTTTCAAATGAATTAAAGCTCTGTCTGGGTTTTTGATTAATTGATAAGCTGGAATGGAAGATTGCTGTTAATCCTCCGCCTCGGCCCGTGCTACGAGCGTTCTGGCAGTTAGTGTGACTTGGGGGTGTTGACTCATTTAAACTAACATATTTATCCTGCTGTAACCAGGTTTCTGTAAGGCAGAATAAATCAATATGTTAATCAATTATTATATCATTTACTAACAGGGACTTAGAAGAGAGAGACCTAATGTTTAATAGACCACATTTAACTGTTTTAGTCTGTGGTGCAGTTGAAGGTGCTATATTATTTTTTCTTTTTTAATTTTTATGCTTAAATAGATTTTTACTGGTTATTGGTGGTCTGGGAGCAGGCACCGTCTCTACGGGGATGGGGTAATGAGGGGATGGCAGGGGGAGAGAAGCTGCAGAGAGGTGTGTAAGACTAATCTCTGCTTCCTCGTCCCTACCCTGGATAGTCACGGTTTGGAGAATTTAATAAAATTGGCCAGATTTCTAGAAATGAGATCTGCTCCATCCAAAGTGGGATGGATACCCTCTCTCCTAACAAGACCAGGTTTTCCCCAGAAGCTTTGCCAATTATCTATGAAGCCCACCTCATTTTTTGGACACCACTCAGACATCCAGCAATTCAGGGAGAACATGCGGCTAAACATGTCACTCCCGGTCCGATTGGGGAGGGGCCCAGAGAAAACTACAGAGTCTGACATTGTTTTTGCAAAGTTACACACCGATTCAATGTTAATTTTAGTGACCTCCGATTGGCGTAACCGGGTGTCATTACTGCCGACGTGAATTACAATCTTACCAAATTTACGCTTAGCCTTAGCCAGCAGTTTCAAATTTCCTTCAATGTCGCCTGCTCTGGCCCTCGGAAGACAATTGACTATGGTTGCTGGTGTCACTAACTTCACATTTCTCAAAACAGAGTCGCCAATAACCAGAGTTTGATCCTTGGTGGGTGTGTCGCAGAGTGGGGAAAAATGGTTAGAAATGTGAACGGGTTGGCGGTGTACACGGGGCTTCTGTTTAGGGCTACGCTTCTTCCTCACAGTCACCCAGTCGGCCTGCTTTCCCAGCTGCACGGGATCTGCTGGAAGGGTACTAACGGCGGCTAAGCTACCTTGGTCTGCACCGACTACAGGGGCCTGGCTAGCTGTAGAATTTTCCACGGTGCGGAGCCGAGTCTCCAATTCGCCCAGCCTGGCCTCCAAAGCTACGAATAAGCTACACTTATTACAAGTACCATTACTGCTAAAGGAGGCCGAGGAATAACTAAACATTTCACACCCAGAGCAGAAAAGTGCAGGAGAGACAGGAGAAGCCACCATGCTAAATCGGCTAAGAGCTAGTAGCTGTGCTAAGCTAGCGGATTCCTTAAAACACACAAAGTGAATAATGTGTAAATAATTTAGAGGTGATTCAGCAGAGGGAGTGCTTTAGTTAAGGCACGTGAAGATTACACTGTGAAACAAATCGTTATCTAGTTAACTAGATCAATCTAACTGCGCAGATTAAACAGCTAACAGATACAGCAAAACACCGCTGTGCTCCGGAACAGGAAGTGATACAATACTGCAGTGAGAGCCAACCACCAGTAGAGGTAAAGGAGAATTAAGACATTACATATACATTTCACATTGTTTATGTGCTCTAAACTTGAAACAGTCCGTTTTCCAAATTGAGGCGATGTGAGTGTGTGGTAGCCACTGCAACAGGAGTTGTGCTGCCGCTAGCTTGAGGGGAACGGGGACCTGCCGCAGCTAAAACTGCGCAGCCCCCTGAGGGGAGAAGGGGTGGCTTGAGCGGTGGCCAGGATGGGGTGTGTGATGGGGGGCAGGAGGGGAGGTAGGAGGGAAAGTGGAGCATGCTTCAGTCTTTGTCCATGTGTGAGTCTGTCTGTCCTTGTGTACTGGAGTGAGAGAGACAAGGAGGCAGCCAATCTTCCCAAGACCGTGTAAATTCTTCTGGAGGAAAAACAATGGGCATTTCATCCTTGAGAGGCTGATAAGCCTGTCATATTTGTGGTTGAGCAGTGAAAACACTTTTCCAGCTTCACATGAACAAACCAAATCCCGATTCTAAAAATGAAAAATTTCCAGGCCTCTGAAATCTTCACCTTCTCCTGCAAGGCGCGCATTTGCTCCAAGATGTTATCCAATTTGCATCTGAGTTAAAGGGTTAACGCAGTCTGAGAATGCATCACCTCGCCCAACTCATTAATCATGCAAGGGGTCGTGGTTTTGGCAGCAGCCGTCTTGCCAATCTTCTTCCGGTAGGTCAGGGCAGCACATAAGCCAATAAGTACCAGCCCTCCTACTATGAAACCAAATATGAATAAATCCTCGACGTCCTCCACAGAGAAAGGTGAAAAGCATGCGACCCTCCTCGTCTCCCAGGCATCGAGAACATTCGGGCACGCAGGGTCCCCCGGCCCTGATCGTCTTGTAGAAAAAATGGTGTCAATAGCGTTCAGAGACCAGCTGATCAATTCCATGATTAATCCAATATAGTTTGAAGAATTCACAGTCTGGTGAAGTAGGGACTTTGAAGGTTGGAGCAGAGATAGAGGAGAGAGGAGGAGATGTGACCGCCCTCGCCGGAGTTCCAAGCTGATTAACACGTGTTGCTAAGTGTTCTGTTCAGTCATAAGAACAACACCCTCTCTGTGGGAAGAATCCATCCCCAGCTTCAAACCAACACATTTGTTGAGTGTAAGTACTATCATCATTAGTATTAGTTTGTATTGTTATCACTGTTTTCTGTTTCTAAATTTCTCTTTCAGCTGATTTTCGAGAAGCAGCCAGCAGTTTCTTGCGTTTCTGCGTGAGAAAAAGGGCCACATGGTTCAAAGAGTGAAGATCCTGTCTGTGGTCCACCAGAGGACGCCACGATCTGATTAAACCTATACAAGCACCTCACCTTTCCACCCCTTACATCAGTTTAAATAGTGTACATATCAATATATATTAGTCCAAAAAAAAAAAGTAGAAGCTGATGTGGGAGCCCGTAATATAAGGTTTGTACTCTGCAGCACTGAAAGCGTTTTTGCTCGAATTGTTGTGATTAGCTCCCGATTGTTTAATAGGAATAATTCAGTTAGGAGCATAGTAATGTCACTTCACAATAAAGAAAAAGTTTGTTGCAAGCACATATATATTGCACATACACAGGCAAACACGCTGTTGTTTGAAGTTAAGATATGATCAGACGTGTTAGCTGTGTTGCACAGCAGGTATGATGAGCCCACATATTCAGTTTACAATTCAGACACATACCACTCAGACGTGGTGCATGTAGATGTTATTATAGCTGTACACTGCCATGTCCAAGTGTCCATTTTCAAAGCATTGTCTTTGCAGGAAACCCGCAGGTGTATATGACTATAATATTAGTTATTGCTGTATTCCATTTGGATCTGCCAGTTAATTTGGCATCCTGATCTGGCGCTGTGGTTACATCTGGGATTTATCGTGATGCACCAGGAAGTGTCACCAGTCTGCAGGTTTTAATGGCATGCATCATCTCAGCATGTGATCTTTTTTTTTTTAAGTCAAGTTTTCCTTGTGCACGCTGTTGGATCTTTGGTTTCCACAGCTGCACATCTTTGCTTGGGTGATAAATGGAACGAGGGACCGCATTGTTTCTATTAGTACAGCCTGTACGCTTCTTACTTGATGTGTCAAGTGTTTCCACCTAGATTTGAGTAATGTTTTAGTGATTAAGTGTAGTCAGGATTTATGGTTCTGAACGTCAAACTGATGACAGATTGCTCATGTTTTGATTTATTTTAATGTGGCACAAACAGTTGGGAACACAAAGTACTTGTCAAAACCTTGCACACGTGTTTTTCTTCATTTGTACATGTGCAGTTTCAGATCACATGAACGAGGTATGTGTGTGTATCTATATTATAATAGCCATGTGGCCTCTGTGTGTGTGGCGTGTGATGGCTTCGATCACATAGAAACTGGGAACAGCTGACATTTGCTGTCTGGTATGCTTATGTGTTTTGGGTGATGGATGAATGCCGCCAAAACGCTGATAGGACTAATATTTTTGGAGAAACATATTTAATTTGATTTAGAAAATTCCATACAGTCGTAAACAAAAAACATGTCCTAATACAAATTCCTGGAATTTCAAGGATAACACAAAAAAGCACATGACTCATTTCCATTGTGATCCTTCCCTAAAACAACCAATTAGCAACAAGATAAATTCACATAATAATAATAAAAAATAATAAAATGCTTAAAAATAAGCAAACATTTTTCTTTTCTTCTAAAGGTAGATTTGAACTTTTTGTGATACACAGCACAAACTACTGGACAGGAGGAACCTAGCAGTCAACATGACTCACTAATTTCAAAATGCAGGTCTTTCAACCAGACGTGTGGTGCCGTGACATGTCAATCATCTATGTCCAATCAGATTTCAGGGGAGTCCAGTGAAACCCGGGGCTCCACTCCAGCTCCACCCATGCCAGGAAGTGTTCAACATTTGATATTTCCTGTTTCACTGTGACTGAAAATTTGTCACTTCTTGTTTGAGTGTGAGCTTGCCACTGAGTTCCCGTGTGATTCCATGGGCTGTCAATCCAGGAAGTGTTTGACATTTGAACATTTCCTGTTTTACTGTGGATTGGGCGGGCTAAGATGGCGACAAGTCTGCGCGGTTTTTAAGACGTCTCCGAAAAAATAAGACTCCAAACTGGTTTGCTATGATATTTATGAAACCAAAACAAGACTCTTTAATTAATGAAGGCATATATACTTCAGTGATAAAAACCACAGAAGAAGACGCCACACGACTTGGAAACCGGACTTCAACTTTCATTAACCAAGGGTTAGCTAAACTTTTCAGAAATAATGAGCAGAGCTAAAAAAGAAGACATAAAGCATCCCAGAGTTCCAAATTCGCCAAAACCTGTGATTAATGAACATGATGTGAACAACTTTGAGGAGCTGGACATCGACCTGGAATTCACTCCTCTCCCCGAGAGACCGATTAGCAGCCCGGCTCCCAAGAAGTCCTGCAGCGGTGAGCCAGAGCCGTCTCTGCGGACTCATCCACCAAAACTCAGAGGACATTAAAGAGTTGAAGAAATCTATTGAGTATTTGCACACAGAGGTTGAGGATATAAAAGAAGAAAATAAAATGCTGAAAACAAAGTGCGAAAAGTTTGAAACTGAGATTGAAAATCTACAAGAGTGTGTGGCAGATGCAGAGCGCTACAAGTGCAGGTGGTGTCTGCGTCTTTATGGATTACCTGAACATGACCAGGAAAATGTCAAAGAAAAGGTGACGAGCATCTGCCAGAAAGTGGCTCCTGCACTGTAATCGAAAGTTGCTGATGGTATTGACGTGGTCCATCGGCTGGGGAGACATGATGGCAACAAGGCCAGGGGAATCATCATTCTTTTCGCTTATCGCACGCTGAGAGATGAGATATGGAGAAGTGTGAAAAACAACTCTTTTCTGCGAGACAACAAGCTGTGCTTTGGAGAAGATCTCACAAAGGATGACAAGGATGCCAGAGCTGCGTTGTGGCCCATCACTGAAAAGGCTCGAAAAGATGGAAACAAAGGCATACTTCGTGGGACGCAAAGGCTATGTAGATGGAAAAGAAATTCGATGCACATCTTGACTGTTGTTAATGAAGAAGAAAAATCCGCTAGTGATTTGAAGGTGGTTTATTTTCACTATATAATTTTTGTTCTCACTATGTGAAGTTGAATACATCCAGTTCATTAGGATGATAAGTGCTTTCTTTATTACCAAGCTACTATATAATACTAGTAATATAAAAAAAAAAAAAAACTACAGTTTTGGTTTTGACAGGACCAATGTTAGGAGTCATACCTAAGTTAAAGTTTACATTCAGGGATTTGCCACTTCTAATCTCCGTTGAACTTCAGGACGTATTAATTTTTGTTTGTTCATTGTTTTATGTTTAAACTGAAAAGTTCAATTTCACTTTTATCAGTCAATGCAAGGGGTCTACATGATCTGACCAAACAAAAGTCTATTTTTGTTTTGCAAAGGGAAAAAAGTACAATTATTTTTCTTACAGGAAACACACTCGAAAGACGATGACGTTTCTTTTTGGACTCAACAATGGGGTGACAAAATTTATTTCAGTCATGGTTCATCTAGTTCAGCAGGCACAGCAATCCTTAAAAACTTCTCAGGCCAAATTATACTTAATAAGGCAGATGATCATGGCCATTGGTTAATTTTATTAGCAAATATTGACAACTTGAAATTCATTCTTGTAAATGTGTATGGTTATAATGACACTAAGGACAATAAACGTTTATTAGAAGAACTAACTTTACACCTAGACGATCTCAAACTAGCGTACTCTGTTGAGAATATAATAATAGGCGGTGACCTCAATTTGGTTAATGATCATTTCCTGGATAAATATCCCTCTAAATTCCTTTCAAATCATCCTAATGTGATATTTAATAACTTTTGTAATGATTTATATCTCACTGATGCCTGGAGATACCTCAATCCTGGAGTAACTCAATTTCCATGGTTTAGTTCTAGCTATAATTCAAAATCTAGAATCGACAATTGGTTAGTATCAAATAATTTACTATGCTATAAGTTCAAGTATTTCTGCGGCTCCTTTAACTGATCATTGCACAATTTTCTTACAGATTGGCTCAAAAAACAGAAACCCTTCGAATAAATATTGGAAATTTAATTAAAGTCTGCTCAAAAATGAGGAATATTGTAAAATGATAACAGCACTTATAAATGACATTAAATGTAATGAAGAACTTGTAACGCCGATCAGAAAATGGGAGTTTCTCAAGTTTAAAATACATGAAGCTTCTATTATTTTTAGCAAAAAATTGAAAAAAGATCTTGAAAAAAAGGAAACAGACTTAATAAACCAAACATTCACTGTAACAAACCCACTCTTGATGAAGATGACAAACAAATGATTTTAAAGTTACAGTCCAATCTAGATGAAATCGACACTCATAAAGCCCAAGGGGCTTTCATTAGATCTCGTGCAAAGTGGATAGAAGGAGGAGAGAAAGTCATCTTATTTTTGTGGGTTGGAAGAAAGTAGACGAGAAAAATAACCTGAAATCATTGTTAATTAGTAATAAAGAAATTACAGATAATCTAATCGCCAATGAAATATACAAATTTTATAGTAGCCTTTATTGCTCAAAATTCTCAAAAACACACTGAGGCTTTTCTAAAAGATATTGGTCAATATATTCCAAAATGATGACATTTATAAAGAAACTTGTGATAGCCCACTTTCAATAGATGAACTTGATGCCGTGATTGGCCATTTGTCCCCAAACAAAGCTCCTGGATCAGACGGTCTTACAGGAAATTTCTATAAACATTTTTGGATCAATATTAAGGAATTACTTTATAATGTATTTATTTTATTTATGTATTATCTCTATTCCAAAACCAAAGAAAGATCCTTGTCGTGAAAGTGTAGTGACACAGACCCACAACAGGGGGCGGTAATGAAAGGACAATGGATTAAGCCAAAAAGTAACAATTTAATGTTAATTGCACAACGGAATACAGACAATTGCAGTTGAGGAGTACAGTCAATCATACACAAGGTGACGTGTGGGCAGGCTCAAGGATAGAAGATGTCTGTCCAGAGAAGAGCCAGATCCCACACGGCTTCCACCGCCAATGGATCTGAAGAACACCGGAGCCGCTAACTACCTGACTGTAGCCCTTAATGAACCTCCTGTAGAAATTTGCAAAGCCGAGGAACTGTTGCAGTTTCCTACGGCTTGTTGGTTGGGGCATCTCTCACCGCCGCAACCTTGGCCGGATCAGGGGCGATGGAGTTGGAGGAGATTATGAACCCCAGGAAGGACAAAGAAGAGCGATGGAACTCGCAGTTCTCGCCCTTCACGAACAGCCGGTTCTCCAACAACCGCTGCAGGACCTGACGTACATGCTTGACATGGGTCTCAGGATACGGAGAAAAGATGAGTATATCGTCCAGATATACGAAGACAAACCGATGCAGGAAGTCCCGCAGGACGTCATTAACCAACGCTTGGAACGTCACGGGCGCATTGGTGAGGCCGAACGGCATGACCAGGTACTCGAAGTGACCTAACGGGGTGTTAAATGCCGTCTTCCACTCGTCTCCCTCCCGGATCCGAACCAGGTGATAAGCATTCCTAAGATCCAGTTTAGTGAAAATTTGAGCTCCATGCAAGGGCGTGAACACTGAATCCAACAGAGGTAATGGGTATCGGTTGCGAACCGTGATCTCATTCAGCCCTCTGTAGTCAATGCATGGACTGAATCCGCCGTCTTTTTTGCCCACAAAAAAGAAACCAGCACCCATCGGGGAGGTGGAGTTCCGTATCAACCCGGCAGCTAACGAGTCCCGGATGTAGGTCTCCATTGATTCGCGTTCCGGACGTGAGAGGTTGTACAGCCTGCTGGACGGGTACTCAGCGCCCGGTATCAACTCAATGGCACAATCGTACGGACGGTGCAGGGGCAATGTGAGTGCCAGATCTTTGCTGAAGACGTCAGCAAGGTCATGGTATTCGGCTGGCACCGCCGCCAGATTGGGGGGGACTAAAACCTCCTCCTTAGCTGTCACACCGGGTGGAACCGAGGATCCTAAACACTCCCGGTGGCAGGTTTCGCTCCACTGCGTCACAACCCCAGACGGCCAATCAATCCGGGGATTGTGTTTTAACACCCATGGAAAACCCAAAATCACTCGGGAGGTAGAAGGTGTTACATAAAACACAATCTCCTCCCTGTGATTTCCAGACACAACCAATGTCACTGGCTGTGTCTGGTGTGTGATTAGTGGAAGAAGGGTGCCATCTAGTGCCCGTACCGACAATGGTGACGGTAAGGCCACTAGAGGGAACCCAACCTCCTTTGCCCATCTGCTATCCAGCAGATTCCCCTCCGACCCTGTGTCCACCAGTGCTGGGGCGTGAAGGGTTAGATCCCCACTCAGGATCGTAACTGGGATGTGTGCAGATCGTCGGGGTCTCCCCGCGTGAGTATTATGACCCACCCTTAGCCCAGTCTTTAAGGGCGGGTGCTGCTGTTTTGACCGTTTGGGGCAGTTTTTCTGCATGTGCTCGGTTGAGCTGCAGTGAAAACACTCCCCACGGATCAGCCTCCTTTGTCTCTGATCTGATTTTTTTTTGGCCCTGCTCGTTTCCCTAACAACGGCAGCAGGGGGAGCTGTCGTCACGTGGAGTGCCCTGGCTGTGGAGCGTGTGGAAGTCGGCTCCCTTTTGGACCCGGGAGGAAGAGGGACGGCTTGTGCCTGACCACGCCCTTTGTCTCGCTGCCGTCGGTGTTCTGTTAATCGGTTGTGTAACCGTATTACCAGGTCGATAAGCCTGTCTAAATCCTGCGGCTCGTCCTTCGCTACCAAGTGCTCCTTCAGGACCAGAGACAGTC
This sequence comes from Thalassophryne amazonica, assembly GCF_902500255.1. Taxonomy (NCBI): domain Eukaryota; kingdom Metazoa; phylum Chordata; class Actinopteri; order Batrachoidiformes; family Batrachoididae; genus Thalassophryne; species Thalassophryne amazonica. Next base: position 108,760,218 of record NC_047105.1, read on the forward strand.
CGTTTACGAAGGCGGCGCGGAGTGCAACAGCATTCCAGATGCGGAAGTCGACTGCATACTTCGCCGCGCTCCGACACCCCTGTCTTATCAACAGCAGCACGCTTGAAGCGGTCTCGCCTCTATGAGGGTGGTCGAACACCTGTCTGAACTCCCTCACAAACCCAGTATATGTCGTTAGGAGCTGTGAATTCTGCTCCCAGAGCGCCGTAGCCCAGGCGCGTGACTCTCCTCGAAGCAGATTTATAACGTAAGCCACCCAGCTAGCGTCTGACGCTTATATGATGGGACGCTGTAAAAGACGAGCGAACACTGCATTAAGAAGTCTGCGCACGTCTCGACAACCTCCGTACGACTCCGGAGGGCTTATGTATGCTTCAGGGGAAGGAGGGGGGGTTCGTTGAATGACCACTGGAATGTCTGTATCTGGCATTCGGTCAACAGGAGGAGGTGCTGTAGAGGGGCCCTGTGCACGCGCTTCCACCTGGGCGGTGAGAGCCTCCATCCTCCGATTGAGAATAACGTTCTGCAGCTCACCTAACACGCCTCCTGCTGGCGTGTGTGCACCTCGCTCTTCCATTGGCTGTTCAAGCGATGGTTGACGCCCCTCGGGATCCATGACGCTGGCCGAGAAATCCTGTTGTGAAAGTGTAGTGACACAGACCCACAACAGGGGGCGGTAATGAACGGACAATGGATTAAGCCAAAAAGTAACAATTTAATGTTGTGAATTGCACAACAGAATACAGACAATTGCAGTTGAGTACAGTCAATCATACACAAGGTGACGTGTGGGCAGGCTCAAGGATAGAAGACGTCTGTCCAGAGAAGAGCCGGATCCCACACGGCTTCCACCGCCAACGGATCTGAAGAACACCGGAGCTGCCAAGTCCTGGGTCCCAGGTGGCTACCGTCTCCAGCTGTCAGACCTGGTACTGCTGGCAGAAACAGAAACAGTTAATGGTGGGTGTGTGGATACACACCCAGTAATCTCTCCGTACTCAGTTCCTCCGGGAGGGAGAACCTCCACCTCCAGAAACAGAAACACCCGTGTAGCTCCTGTCAGTCGCTTCTCTGGAAGTAGTGAGAGGCGAAGACGTCGCAACCCACACTGTACGCCAATCCAGTAGAAGACTGTATCCACAGGGCGAACGGCTGCACACAGAACAATATTCAATAAATCACAGCAGAGAAGGTTACCTGAGTGGTAGCTGATTTCTCAGCAGGGAGGTGGAGTTGCAGTCCGGCTTTTATGGTGATGTGGATGATGATAGTAGAATGAGTGACAGCTGGTGCTGTTGATGAGTGACAGCTGCTCCGACGCCCTCTCGTGCTTGAAGCCCGCACTTCAAGCAGGGCGCCCTCTGGTGGTGGTGGGCCAGCAGTACCTCCTCTTCAGCGGCGCACACAGCAATCCTAGAATTATAGAGAATCGTAGACCTATCACTCTTAGAAACTCTGACTACAAACTTTTAACTTACATTTTTGCCCCTCGGCTGCAGTCAGGGCTTTCAAATATAATTGCAGACACACAATCTGGTTTCTTGAAAGGTAGGTCTATACATAACAATATAAGACTGGTCATGAACTTAATTGAATACCGTGAGTTAATTCAGGATGGTTTTATTTTCTTTCTGGACTTTTTTTAAAGCCTTTGATTCAGTAGAACACCCAGTCTTGCTGCACTTGAACTTTTTGGTTTTGGTCCTAAATTTAAAAATCTAATTTGTGGTCTATATAAAAACATAAATAGCTGTGTTCTCCTCTCTAAGGGTTCCACTCCAAGTTTTAATGTAAATGTTGGTATTCCTCAGGGGTGCCCAGTTTTGCCGTACTTATTCATCTTAGTCGCAGAATTGTTATCCACTCATATTAAAAATTGTAACAATATCCAAAGGCTTAATATCCATGAAACAGAAATTGTAATGAGCCAACTAGCTGACGATACAACCTTATTCTTAAAAGATGAAAAACAAATCCCAATAGCTATCCAGGACATTGAAAAATTCTCCAAAGCTTCAGGTCTACATTTAAATTTTAAAAAATGTGAAATTTTGGCTCTTCACAATACTTCACTAAAAGAAATATGTAATATACCTATTAAGTCAGAGATCAAATACCTAGGTGTTCAACTTAGTAAAGACAAAAACATATGCCAAACAGTTAATATAGAGCGCAAAATAAAAGAATGTAAAACACAACTGACCACATGGCTCCAAAGAGACTTATCAATTTTAGGTTGAATATATTTAACAAAAATGGAATAGATGCATTTATCCTCTTTATTCAAATCCCATTTCTTCTAATTTGACCAAATCAATAAATCAATTGAATTTCAATTTCATATGGCAAAACAAACCACACTATATGAAGAAAAATCATATGGTCAAAGATGCTGATGAAGGTGGTCTAAAAGCAATTGACTTAGAATGTCTGAATGGAACACTAAAAATAAATTGGCTAAAATCTTGGATCAAAAATTATAACTCCCTATGGTACTGTATCGCTAATTTAATTTTTTAAAAATTAGGGGGTCTAAACCTTCTGCTTGTTTGTGACTTTGACATTAATAAGCTTCCTATAACCTTGTCAGAGTTCCACAGACAAATTTTGCTCTACTGGAAAATGCTATATGTCTATAACCTTTCTCCACACCTGATAGTAATTTGGAATAACAGATATATACTGCATCGCAACAAATCCTTACTTTACAAAGACTGGTTTGAAAAAAATATTTGGTCAATTTATCATCTCATGGATGATGAAGGAAACCTCTTAGATTATGAACAAAGCAGATAGACGTTCTTTTTTGTATGAAAAAGTAAGTCTCTGTTATGGTAATTGGACTGTCTCCATGTACATGATCGATGTATTTTACAGTGATGCCTAAGCCTTACACGTCAGGGTTTTGTAGTACAAGACACGAGCCTTTGTTTTTTGTTTTTTTTTTGGGGGGGGGGGGGGGGGGTGCTAACATTTAGGCTGGGACTTCCACCAATACATTGATGATGTATCCACTAAAGTGTTTATCTCAGAAATTAAAAATTTACCTCAGCATTTAACTACAGTAAACATTAAACAAAATGCACTTATGTCTCTACAAGTTCATGCCAGCTCATACATTCAATGTAAATCCCAACACTTAAAAAAATACCCAGTGTAGATCCAGAGAGTCCTGTTCTAAATCAACAGACGTTATCCATCCAATGAGGTAATGTTGAATTATGTTTGGGGAGTACTTTCTGTACCAACCCAAATGTTTGGTGCACAGAAAGACCTCATCAGATCTTGAAATTTGTTCATCTGGAGTGACATTTTCATTCATGTTAGTTGTACTCTGTTGCCAGGTTGATTAATAAGTAATGTTTATTTGTCAAAGGAATAGCACCTGTGGCTTATTAAATTGTTAGTCAGCTGTGTCAGCCCTTCCCTTATTTGTGTTAATTGTTGTCGAGGAATTTTGGATGACAGTTGTGGGGTGGAGAAAGCGTACACTGCCAAGAAGGCATGCCGGTCACAGCCAGGTTAATATTTAACAGCCTCCGCACTTCATACCTTATCAGTAACTCTGTTTATGCTTCTGAGGAACGGCCTTCATGTCGACAACACTGGAATAACCGGTCACAGAGATACTATTCTCTGCAAAATCCTGTAAGTAAACCAGCTTTATTTATAGCCAGCTCTATTAAAGTAAGAAATTCACTAAATCAAAGTCTACCTTCGAATGAAATGTTGTCAGCTTTTGAAGTTGTTACATGAAGTCTTTGAAGAACTGGTTTTCATGCATAATCTCCCTTGACAGGCCCCAAAGCTGATCTACAGACATTCTTCTTGTTGTTATTATTATTATTATCATTGGAAAGTTTCGATGGAGACCAAACCTGTGGAGAAGGATAAGTTTTTCATCGTGATCAGAGGGAAGTCACGGAAAGGCTTCTGCCGTGGATGTATCGGCCGTGTGGAGGCAGAAACAAAGCACGGGGAGCTGATGGGACTGATGTACAATGGAGGCAGCAACCCAAAGAGCGGAGGAGGCCTGGTGAAGAGGGATGACACTTATCCCCTCAACAGACACCAGGCACAGCTTCTCCTCTTCGTACCGTCTGTCGGAAAGCGTCTGGAGCTGCTGTGCAACCCCCAGCTGTTCTCTGCCATTTGCCAGCTGGCACAGGGAGACCTGGTGGTGGTGAAGCATAAGAAGGGACACCTGCCGGGGCTGGTCAAGAACCTGATGCAGATCGGGAAGAAGGAGAACGAGGAGGACCTCCACATGGTTGGCTTTGAGGTGGAATTTGTGGTGGGTGAAAAATTGCACCTGTTATTGTGAAGATTTAAATAAGTGTAGGCTTTCAAAAAAATGTCAAAGGAGACATTTGATATTGTTAGACATGGGTTCTATTTTTTGATGATTTATGGTCACCTTCATACTGGGCCTACCCAATATGCTCAATACACAATTGTGTTGGGCCTTGCGACATGATTTATGTGGCTCATGAAATGAAACTGCTACTTTTTAGCAGCAGCCGCTATGAGGTCCATGTATGAGGACATCCACAACATGTTGTAATGTGATCTCAGGTTATTCAGAGACTTCTGCACTGTGGATTAGTGGTTAGCGCTGTGGCTCCACAGCGACAAGGACCCAGGTTTGCGTCCCACTTGGTCCTTTCTGTGTGGAGTTTGCATGTTCTCCTTGTGTTTGCATGGGCTCTCCTCTGGCTCACTTCCAAAGACATGCAGGTTAGGTGAACTGGTGACTCTAAACGGACCTTAGGTGTAAGTGAGAGTGTGGCTGAATTTGTTTATGTGTTGACCCTGTGACAGACTATGCCACCTCTCACCCAATGACTGCTGGGATACGCTCCAGCACCCCGCGGACCCCTAACTAGAAGAAGATGGATGGATTATTCAATATACAAATAATGAATGTTTATGGGTTCAATTGCACAAATCCATTCAATTGAAAGAATTAAAAACATTCATTATTTGTTTTATATAACGGCTAAAATAGATCCTTGTCATTTCATATTTTATGAATTTATAAACAACAGAAAAGGGACTTACATTTTGGTGTGCGTTGTTGGTGCTTAACAGTCCAACACAAACATAGGAGTCCAAAATTGTTCTCAGTCAACTTGCAAAAAACATGTAGTCTGTGACGCCGTGCACTGACTTCATGTACAGACTGCCGCCTGCTTTCCTCACTCCAGCAAAAAAAAATAATTGCAGCTCTTCATGTCTCCAGACAGCATATTGATGGATTTGTTTTTTTGTGTGTGTTAGAAGAATTAGCACTGTCAAGTCCATGTTTAGCTAAACACTGCTCCTGGTAGTGTGAGCATGCTTGGTGGTAGGGACATGCAATAGCACATTTCATATCGCACCAAAATTACACTCTAAAAAAGAACTATTGCATGGTCAGTGAAACTCAATAGCAAATGGTACGAATAATCCATGTAATGTGACATACAACCCACCAATCAAATGACAAGGATCCACTCAGCCATTATATAAAGGGAGAACAAATACAAGTAAATAGAAAAAGGACAGCGCTTGAATCCTAATTCTGTTTGATTTATTTACCAAACATTGTGGGCAGAGCCCTTCCTCAGCATACAAACCACTTCAGTGTAAATAGTCACAGGTGAGTGGAGCTTTCAATGAAACAAGTCTTGAATTCTCAACCAAATAATGTATGTATCTCTTTAATAAATCTGTGGTACACATTTTAATGACTTTTGAAAATTACTTTTATGGATGTTCATTTGACATTTAGGCTATAAAGTACTGTCTTGTATATTATTCACCCTCACTCCACTAGGGGGTGGGGTGTTGGAGACCGGGGGCAGGGTCAAAGTTGGCTGAGTCACCAAAAACATGAAATCTGCCACAGGTGTCACCGGCTCATTGTGTGTTTGTTAGCTGATTGCACTCATTTATAATTTTAATAGTTTCGAAATGTTTAGGACAGATGAAAGACTTTTTTAACCAGATTGGTTAGTAAAATAGTCACCAAGATGGCCATGACCATTATGAAAGAGTAAAATAGGCTTCAGTGGTTGTGACTGGAGAAACTGTACACGGTGTGACTTTTGCCTGTTGCACCACCATTTACAGTTTCCTGGTGTACTGTGTTTGTTTTTGGCTTATTTGTACTCTTATAAATGCTTCATATCTGTAACAGCTGTATTTGCCCCTGCCATTTGAAAAAGTAAGCATGGGAAGCAAAATAAGACATTTAGGTGACTGCATCCAGCTTTCTCCATGTAATGTGGTGTTACATCAGGAAGGTACAATGCTGGTAAGTGTCAGTAGCATGGCCCAAGCAGAGGGTCACCCCTTTAAGTCTAGTCTGCTTGAGGTTTCTTCCTCAAATCATCAGAGGGAGTTTCCTTATTACTGTCACCTTTGTGCTTGCTCTAGGGGTTGGTAAGGTTTAACCTTGCTTGTGTGAAGCGCCTTGAGGTAGTTTTATTGTGATTTGGTGCTATATAAATGAAATAAATTGAAAATGAAGGGCATCCGGTGTAAAACGTGCTAAATCAACATGCAGATCCACTTTGGATCTGCTGTGGTGACCCCGAGTGAAAACAATGGAGCAGCCGAAGGGACTTACTTGCCTGACTGTGTCCAACTAGTCATATCTTTCTATTGGAGCAGTCCTGACCTTTTATTATGGATCTTTCCTCTGTCAGCTGGTGTGTGTTTCTCACCTGTATTTTGTCCCGCTGCATCTCTCCCATATCCATCGACCCACAAACTTGCCTCACCCTCACTTGCTGTGACAGCGGCTACAGGGATAGCAGCGGGAAGATAAACGTTCCAACAGTCCAAAAAATGAATCCAGTGGCATCAAATTAAACCAGAAATTCTGGGCATCTGTCTGCTGTCATGTGCACACGATACATCAAAAAAGCATAATTAATGGCACAGTTGTTTTCTAATGAGGCTGTTGTGGTCTGTGGCTGTTTAATGACTATGGTTCACTTTAATGCACTGACCGCAAGTTTAGGAGTGATACATTTAGAGACCTTCAAGCCTCAAATTCAAGCACAATAATTGCAATGATTGGCTAATGTGAAGGCTACAAATCACAAGCTTCATCATCTTACCAAAATGTAAACAAGTAAAAACCTTTTTTTTTTTTCCCCATTCTGAAAATACACTTCAAATTAAGTGATGAAGATTTTTTTAAGAGTGTAGTAGTTCCGTTTCTCCTGGCTATGCCCTGGACTCAGAGAGATAGGAACTTTATCTGTGTACTGTATTTTACATCTGAGGTCATAGCTCAGTGTTTTTTTTTTTTTTTTAAATTCCTTTCAGGACAGTGAAAACAATCTGTCACCCAAGAAAGCTGCTCCTCTTCCGCTGGTCAACGCTGCAGACATCATCCAAGTGGTTCCGTCGTACTCTGTTCCCTTTGGACTCCAATGGAGAGACAGCAAATATAGGGGTCAGTAACGTGTGGGGGTCAAGAAGGTTTCATGGATGTTTTGATATCTTTATATCCCACAAAAAATGCAACAAAATACAACTTCTTCATGTATTCAAGTATATTTAGAAGGGCTTTTACTCTAAAATAAACCAACAACAAAGTAGAATGACAGTGCAAGACCAGCTATTTGTGACTCAGTGATACCACAGTATACAGTTCTGTGTGGTTTTAATGTTTAATAAATTCCGTCTAAAACTGAACCACTTCTTGTGTAACTAATGCACAAACCTTCCATATTTAATCCATATTGGCCACAAGCAGTTGGAGTTAAACAGCGTTGACCTTGAGTTTGACCTTTCAAGGTAAACTGGCTACCTACGATAAAAATTACAGACATCTCCATTCTTTGTAGGCGGGGAAACTTGCAAAATCGACAGTGGATCAAATAGTTATTTGCCCCACTGTAGATGTATAGTTGCCATGAGGCGAAACAGATCAGGCTACTGGAAAATCTGGTTATGCTACTCTGGAGTGTGTAACAGTAGATTAATCATAAGGTATCACATTTCGACACATTTTTCACCTTGACTTGTCCTCATATCTGATATGTCATTGTGACATGTTTCCTGGAGGATAATCTGAAGAAGCATGTGACAAAAGCTCAAAACACGTCTTATGACCTCCTAACCGTGAGTCTCCTTCTCAAAACACACCCCTGTTCCCTGTCTGCAGGCCAACATAACACTGTGTCACGCATCAGCTCCATGCCCAACATAGCCTCCTATGCACAACATGCAACAGAAAGTGACCATAATGTTGCTCAGAACCAAGATGCCGGCACATGCCATGTGCCTTTGGAGGTGGGGTCCATAGTGGAGGTGGTGTCCAACACAGGGGTGACAGTGTATGGAGTCATCCGGTGGTTGGGCATCCCTGGAGGAAAGACTGAAGAATGGGCTGGGATTGAATTGGTGAGTGGGTAGCTCTTTTTTTTTTCCAACAGTAAAATTTCTGTCAACTTCAGACACCTGAGATGCCTCACACATATTTTTGTTTCTGTTTCAGGACTATGAAGTGAATGGTTGCTCTGATGGGAAGTACAGAGACCAGCGATATTTCACCTGTACAACTGGCAGGGCTTTGTTTGTTCCTGTTACCAAGTGCAGTCCTGATGGTAGATTTGTCTCATCCTCTACACAAGCACAGAACCTTAAACCCATCGACACACCGCCAGGTTAGAATGGACACGTTAGTCACTTTAATCCTAAATGATGATTGGTCAGAGTTGGCTCATCTAAGGCCCCATGAAAAAAAAAAAAAAACATTAGTTTATCATCCTTGACGTCAGAAAAAAGTGGTGATGGCAGGCATATTTTTTTTTCTTAGAAACAGGCACATACGTCGTTTCAAACCTGAAAAATGACACATACAGCACCTGCATACCAAGTGAGGAACTGAAAATATCAGCCATTTTTAAAATAAATCTTCTTTCCATGTTGAATACAGTCAGTGTACTGCATGCTTGTTGTGTGATAACCATGCATACTGTGTGTGAGTGAGATGAAGCAACTGACTGTGTGGTTATCAGTGACAACAAATGGCAAGTTCTGGGCCCGGCTCAGTAAACTTCACCCATCTTTGGCCAAAGCATACTCAATACCAAGCAGATGTGCCAGTTCTTGCACCAGCTGTACCGCCGTCAATGAAATTCACCAAAAATAAAATAAAAATTAAAAAAAGAAATTGATGCGGGCCAATTTTGGCATGCAGGCGGGATGATAAACTAATGTTCTTTTTTTATGGGGCCTAATCTGTGTTGTATTGATAGTAATGTGGCACAGTGCGATTTTTGATATCAGAACATCTGTTCTCCTTTTCCAAAACAGATTTGATGTTTTTGTTGATGTTCATATTGTTTGCACCATATCTTCTCACAGATCTTTACTGTTAAGTTCCAGTGCCATTGTGGATACTGGGCACAGCTAACCAAAAAGCTTCAATAACTGCTCATCCGCTAAGTGAAAAGTTGACTGTGATAACACTAAATTGATGAGTTGCTTAAAAAAAAGGGTGAAGTGATATTGACAACTTTTGTTCTATGTATTTATGTGGAGTAGATCCATAATCAAACTCATTCAGATATGAGGACAATATGAGCAAGTGTCATACAGGAAACATTCACAGTTAAACATCACTTTAATAATTTAACAACAAGAAATTTGGCTACAATATTTAAAAGAAGCAGTCAGAGCATTTATTGTTTGTTGTCCATCCAAAAAAATAATTTAGGCAGCACAGAGAGAGAGAGAGAGAGAGAGAAGAGAGAGAGAGAGAGAGAGAGAGAGAGAGAGAGAGAGAGAGAACAGAAGGTTCCCAGTTGAAACCCCACCCCTGCCACATTTCTCCATGTAATGTGGAGTTCTGTCAGGAAGGGTATCCAGTGTAAAACTTGTGCCAAATCACCATGCAGATCCACTTTGGATCTGCTGTGGTGACCCCAAGTGAAAACAAAGGAACAGCCGAAGGGACTTGTTTTAGAGAGAGGAAGCAAAAATGAGGATGCTAGTGTAAAGCCCCAGTCATACGGCACAAACGAAGGACACTGAAGCCAAAATGAAACAAGAAATCTGGACTTACGTTGACTTTCGGAGACAGCGTTTAACCGTCGTCCAGCTTCATTCCTGTAGCTGACGCCTCATCAGAATTTTCAAACTGTGGAAAATGTGAACGAATCCCAATGACAACTTCAATTCGTCCGTATTCCGTTTTGCTTTTTGTGTTGACAGTTCCTCATTGTTTGCGTAGTTCCCGTACTGTCAGTGCTCCATCTGATTGTTGTCCAACTTCGTCCAACCTCCCAAATCTGACATCTTGCACAAACGTTGATGATATCTGAACAGATCAGTAACTAAAGCTCTGATGAGCTGAACATGACTCATTCATGTGTGGAACGAAAAGCAACATTTTCATACAGAAACAATAGCAGCAAGAATGTTTTATCAACTACTTTAACTATTTATGCACATTCCAGCCGTCTCTGGCTGGAGCGCGCAAGTAGGAGTGCGCGCATGCACGTTGCAGCCGTGAAGAAAAAAACCTGTTGTCAAGACAACCAGTTTTCACAGGTGCTGTGGAGAGCACAGACTCGCTGCAGACTTGACCACAGGCTGGCACTCAGTCTCATACCCACTGTCAAGTCACGTCATCATGAATGTTTCATTTTGATTTTGTTTAAAGCGTCAAGGTCGATGTTCGCTTTGTTTTTCTTTTGTTAGTTTTGGTTTTGTTTTGTTCGGCCTTTTATGCGCTCTGGACTTGCAGGCTTTTCGGTGTTCGAAAAAGTGCAGGCTCATTCATCCACCTTTTATTGACGATTTGTGACTTTGTGACTTTTTTCCTTTGCTCAGCGATCACTGTGTGCCGTGTGACCGGGCCTTAACAGAAGACCTGCACAGAACTTTACTGCATGTCTTTTCATCACAAATGCAAGCTCAACATTGAATAGTTTTCCATATCTATGCAGAAAAACGTATAGGACATCTGCATTATGATTATTAAACATGACTCACCCTGACAGTTGGAGATGCTAACAGGCTAGCACTGTAGGATGCACAGCTAACCGCTACAACAGGATGGGACTAGAAAGGACAACTTTATTCTGGCTTTCTGGGACCCAAATAATTTGAAAACGTTCCAGTCATTATGGTGTCTTTGTTGGCTGTGTTAACTGGAGTTGACCTTTAAAATTAACATTGTCTTTACATAAAGTTTTAAGTGTTGAAAGACCAGTACTTGATAAAACAGAATTAAAAAAAGTCACTAGCTGATTTTAGGATGTCAGCGAACTTTAGGAACAAAGTGTATGATTTAAATGCTCATCGTAACTCCTTATAACTTCTTAAATATACTTAACCTTGCCTATTTCGCTCTAATTTCTGTAGACAGCAAGAATTCTGAACACGTGTTGCTTCTAAAGCTGTCAGACACTGTGTTTTCATGCATCTGTTCACAGCTTAGTGAATGCAGGCAGAGACGGAACTATTCCCCACACACAAGGAATTATGGGCTCTGAAAGACTTCATATATATAAGGGCGCGGAGCTACTCACTTCAGTTAGCAATGTGACCGCCGGATTTCAGCTGCTGAAAAACAACCTTGTTACATACACTGCATAGCTTCAAATCTTATTACTGTTTCCACCATGTACAGTGTTAATACAACTATGTGGATACCCTCACCAGTGAGGCTAGGAATAGATAGGATTGTATTTTAATAAAATAAATAACATTGTTTAACCAGCCTCACATGATCAAATGGAATGCTGTATTATTTGTTGGCAGGTCTCTTGGAAGATATAATGAATGAAAACAAAAACTCACAATTGAGAGGGGATATTCGGGAAACAGGAGCAGTCAGAGATTTCTGACATCCGACATCCGGATACAAATCACCTCCAAATTTAATGGAGTCTTCCATGCCCTATTATCTATCTTGGTGCAAATTTTGAGAGAATCTGTGAAGTAGTTTTGAAGTAATCCTCCAAGCATATTGTAAAGAGAAATCGTTGATTCAGAATCTGTATTCAGATCCGGATCAACTCCAAAATTAATGGAGGTCTTTTATAGCCTAATATTTATCTGTGTTGAAAATCTTGTCAAAATCCGTGCAGTAGTTTTGACGTAATTCTGCTAACAGTAATCCATCAAAGCCTGGAGTAGTTTTTACGTAATCCTTCAAAGTGCACATAAAGTGACATCTTGATCCAGAATCTGGATTCGGATCCAGATCACCTCCAAAATTTAATGGAATCTTTCATGGCCTAATATGTATCCATGATGAAAATTTGGTGAAAATCCGTGAAGTAGTTTTGACATAATCCTTCAAAGATTATATAAAGTGAAACTTGATCCAGAATCTGGATCCGGATCCAGATCACCTTCAAAATTTAATGGAGTTTTCCATGGCCTAATATCTATCTGTGTTGAAAATTTCGTCAAAATCCATGCAGTAGTTTTGATGTAATCCTGCTAACAGTAATCCATCAAAGCCTATATAAATTGAAACTTGATTCAGAATCCGGATCTAGATTACCTCCAAAATTTAACAGTCTCTTCCATGGCCTAATATCTATCAGTAGTTTTGACGTAATCCTTCAAAGACTATATAAAGTGAAACATGATCCAGAATCCGGATCCAGATCCAGATCACCTTCAAAATTTAATGGAGTTTTCCAGGGCCTAATATCTATCTGTGTTGAAAATTTCGTCAAAATCCGTGCAGTAGTTTTGACGTAATTACAGACAGACAGACAGACAGACAAATAAACGCAGGTGATTTTATTACTTCCTTGGCGGACATAATAAAATGTTATTGTTATCATAAAACAGAAAGGTGTCTGCTTAACCTCAAAATCAATTTATTTTCAATTATATAGCACCAAATCACAACAAAGTTGCCTCAAGGCGCTTCACACAAGTAAGGTCTGACCTGTGTCATTATGCAGCCCCTCATACTCGTAATTTAAACAAAGCAAGATAATAAATCCCAGCCAGATCTGCATTTTCATTCACCCCATGTGGAGCTGTGGACTTCCAGCTGGTTTTGGCTGTGGTCTGTTGCTGTTTTAGGTACAATTACATTAAAATGCAGGGGTACCACTTTCACACATTATGCAAGTTCAGTTATTCAGTTAAATCACCAACCCTGTTTCAATACAATATTATAATGGCAACTGCTCAATTGTAATCACTTTGAAATAAAACCAAATCTGACCAGTGTAGGATAACAAGGTCCATACTGTAATGCATAAAAGTGACTCAACTTCCTCATCTGCTCTGATCACTCACTGCTCATAATGGGAACCACAACATGTTTTTGCCTCAAAAAGAGTAAAGATTTCATTCTTGTTGCTTTGTGTAAATTACTGGAGTAATTGCAATATTTCAACCGAATTGGAATTGCTTACAAATCTGTTGGAATTGAATTGAATTGAGAAAATGTATTTGCACCCGAGGCCAACCTTAGCCTGTTAGAAAATTTTATACAGGGTTTCTCAATTTTGTATTTTTTCCACACAAATTTTGTGAAGAATCCTGCTAAATGACAAAAAAAAAAAAAAAAAAAAAAAAAAAAAAAATCAAATGTGTGCACATACAGCTTGAAATCCAGAGCCACTTGTTAATTTATTTACAGATATTTGACAATATATTACATGCACACAAATTTATATATTTTTCAATACTATCCATGTCAAAAAAAACATTTCTGTTCCCTGCCTTCACCATTTTTTCTAGAATGTTTTATGCAACCAACATATTTTTAAGGCTGGCCTGTCTTGGAACTAACTGGCCTCATCTTGTTTCAAATAATTAATACAACAGATATCTGAAACACAGTTCATTCACAGTTGTTGGCTTCACCACTTGTCTTTCGTTCTTGTCTGTCGTTGTGTTGTTACGGTGGTCGCCCTCCTGATAGAATGTGTCGGTTGGCTTTGAGTAGGATGTTGCTGATTAGGGAAGGGCGGATGGGGGTTACACATGCACACCACGTTCACATCACGCACTACATACCTTCTGTCTTGCAGAATAAATTGCATATATGTGTATTAATGGACAATGGTTCTGGCCAGTGTGCATTTACCATACTATAATACAGACAGGGGAAAAAAAAAAAAAATCCAACTGGTCAAGCACCAGTTGTAAACTTGGTGATAAATAAGCTCTCTGAAATTAGAATATTTATCAATAAATGCCCCCTGTGACATTAGTCCAAATGATGTATAAGCTCCAAAATGCACAAACATTTATGATTTTTAGGGTGCCCATATTTGACTGCTAACCTTTATATACGAGGTCTGTTTAGAAAAGTAACAGAACCTTTTTATTTTTTTCAAAAACTATATGGATTTGATTCATAGTGTTTTATACGTCAGCCAAGCTTGACCGTCGTGCGCATGCGTGAGTGTTTCCATGCCTGTCAGTTGCGTCATTCACCTGTGGGCAGGCTTTGAGTGAGCACTGCTCCACCCCTCTCGTCCGTTTGTTTTCATTGCGAGGAAATGGCGGAATGTTTGGGCTTTTTTCCATCAGAATTTTTTCAGAAACTGTTAGAGACTGGCAGCTGGAAACCATTCGAAAAATGTATCTGGCTTTCGGTGAAAAATTACGGGCTTCACAGAGAATAAGGAGTGTTACTACAGCTTTAAGGACGGCTCCACAATGGCGCACGGTGCGCGCGCTCCGAGCCACCAGCGAGAGCAGAAACCACCACATCATTTCTAAAGGGATGGCTGTGTGGAGCCGGGAAACCGTCGTGTGCATTTCTCTGGTTATCACAAGAGCTGACATCAGCCATTTTCCGCAGATTTCACTTTAACAAGAGATTTTTGTCATGGAAAGCCGCCCGGCGGAGGCTTTGCGCATCACAACCGATTCGCTGATGAAGCGTGACAAAAGGAACACACTCCGTTCGGATGCCAGAGGACAAGTTGGGACATGCCCAGCTCTCCACAATTTCGCTTATACTCACTCAACTGGTAAGTACTGAAAGCCGAGATAGGCAAATAAGTATTTGATCCACTGTCAGTTTTGCAAGTTTTCCCACTTACAGGAATGGAGAGGTCTGTAATTGTTATCGTAGGTTAGACTTAAACTGTGAGAGACAGAATCTAAAAAAAAAAATCAGATTCACATTGTATGATTTTTAAATAATTAATTCCAGTTTATTGCATGAAATAGTATTTGATATAATATAAAAACAGATTTTAATATTTAGTACAGAAACCTTTGTTTGCAGTTCCAGAGGTTAGGCGTTTCCTGCAGTTCTTGACCAAGTTTGCACCTGCAGCAGAGATTTTGGTCCACTCCTCCCAGAAAGCTCTCCAGATCTTTCAGGTTTCGAGTTTCAGCTCCCTCCAAAGATGTTCTGTGAAGTTCCAGGTCTGGAGACTGGCCTTGGCCACTCCAGGACCTTGAAATGCTTCTTGCGGAGCCACTCCTTAGTTGCCCTGGTTACTGTTGTTTGGGTCATTTCATGCTGGAAGACCCAGTCATGACCCATATTCAGTGCTCTTACTGAGGGAAGGAGTGTGTTTGCCAAATCTCGCAATACATGACCCCATCCATCCGCCCTTCATACAGGTCAGAGTCGTCCGGTCCCCGTTGCAGAACAGCACCCCCAGAGTATGATGTTTCCACCCGCCATGCTTCATGGTTGGGACGGTGTTCCTTGAGATTGTTCTCAATGGAGAGAGGGAGTTGATACCAAAAAGCTCTATTTTGGTTTCCTCTGACCACATGACCTTCTGCCCATGCCTCCTCTGGATCATCCAGATGGTCACTGGTCAATGTCAGACAGGCCTGGCTATGTGTTGGCTTGAGCAGGGGGACCTTGCTGCCCTGCAGTACTTTAAACCATGACAACGTAGTGTGTTATTAATTTAATCTTTGTCACTGTGGTTCCACCTCTCTCCAGGTCCTCCTTTGTAGTTCTGGGCTTTCTCAGAATCATCCTTACCTCATGAGGTAAGATCTTGCATGGAGCCCCACAGTTGTTGTCTTCTACCAAGCTGCTTGCCTGTTGTCCCGTAGCTCATCCCAGCCTTGTGCAGGTCTATAATTTTGTCCCTGGTGTCCTTAGACAGCTCTTTGGTCTTGGCCATGGTGGACAGGTTGGAGTGTGATTGACTGAGTGTGTGAACAGGTGTCTTTTATACAGGTAACAAGTTCAAACAGGTGCAGTTAATACAGGTAAAGAGTGCAGAATAAGAGGGCTTCTTAAAGAAAAATTAACAGGTTTGTGAGAGCCAGAAGTCTTGCAGGTTGGTAGGGGATCAAATACTTATTTCATGCAAAAAAAAAAGTCAAATTAATTATTTAAAAATAATACAATGTGATTTTCAGGATATTTTTTAGATTCTGTCTCTCACAGTTGAAGTGTACCTCTCCATTCTTTGTAGGTGGAAAAACTTGCAAAATTGACAGTGGATCAAATACTTATTTGCCTCACTGTATATGTATATAAAACACACACACACTAAACAGATTTAAAGTTAGCAGAACTAAATTTAGTGAAAGCTAATGAGCTCGCTGACATTTTCATACTTGGCTGAAAAACTAAACCACTCATGAAAACGTTAGCTTCGATCATATAGCTCTGCCCCCCAGTTGCTTTACACTTGTGGAAAAAATATTGACACTTACTTCATTCTTTCTGTCATATCAAAGTGAGTTGATTTTAAACATTTTGTGCCCTCTAATATTAAAATTACAGTTTAAAAAAAAAATGTGGAGCCTTTTTAGCTTTGTAATATTTCTCAGAAATTTGCTGTGGGTTCATGCTCGGGTCGTTATGTGTGGGTTCCACTGTTTGAAAATCACAGACTCTCTAGAGAATGGCAGAGATTTTGAGGCCAGATACCAAATTATTTTAAATTTTTGAGGATATGTTTCCTTAATACTACTCACACCTCCTGACCCACAATACTGCACCTGCCAGCTAAAAGTAATATATTTGTGGTCACTTAAGAGCACAGTGGTGGTACCTTAAGAAGTCTAGTTGGGTTAGGTTGAAGGCATATTGCCCTGGATGGGAAGCGGCACAGAACTGGCTCCCACCAACTTCTTGCCCTCCTTTTTGCCAACTTACAGCTCAGTCCAGACTTGAAGTGTCACAGAGAAACTGCTTTTTGGGCATGAAGAAGAAGAAGATCATAGACCTTATATGGGCTCTGAGTCCCTTTGGTGTCCAGATTTCATAGCATGAAGTGGATGAGAGTCTATGACTACCTGTTTACAGCTGGGTGGACTGGGAGAATGCAGATGAAGTGTCTTGTCTTAGGACACAGACATGTAGGTTCACTGGGAATCAAACCCAGGTCTATATATTGGTTGTTCAATTCTGTCCTCCAATTTGACTTTTCATTCCACAATACATTGATCACTGAAAAGAGATAACATAATCCTGGTATCATATCATAAATACGAGGGCTGGTCCGTAAAGTATAGGTCCTTTTTATTTTTTTCAAAAACTATATGGATTTCATTCATATGTTTTTACGTCAGACATGCTTGAACCCTCGTGCGCATGCGTGAGTTTTTCCACGCCTGTCGGTGACGTCATTCGCCTGTGAGCACTCCTTGTGGGAGGAGTCGTCCAGCCCCTCGTCGGAATTCCTTTGTCTGAGAAGTTGCTGAGAGACTGGCGCTTTGTTTGATCAAAATTTTGTCTAAACCTGTGAGACACATCGAAGTGGACACGGTTCGAAAAATTAAGCTGGTTTTCAGTGAAAATTTTAACAGCTGATGAGAGATTTTGAGGTGATACCTTCGCTTTAAGGACTTCCCACGGTGCGAGACGTCGCGCAGCGCTCTCAGGCGCCGTCATCAGCCTGTTTCAAGCTTAAAACCTCCACATTTCAGGCTCTGTTGATCCAGGACGTCGTGAGAGAACAGAGAAGTTTCAGAAGAAGTCGGTTTCAGCATTTTATCCGGATATTCCACTGTTAAAGGAGATTTTTTTAATGAAAGACGTGCAGCCGCCGCGACGCTCCGCCACAGGAAAAACACCTCTGCTGGAAGCCTTAAGGACAAGTTGGAACATCTCCAGCTGATAAACAATTTCTCATATACTCACTTCACTGAAAGCCATCAAAAGCCGCCTGGATTTTAACAAATGGTTATCAACACGGAGGTGTTGTTGTGTGGGCCGCCAGAAGAGGAGGTACTGCTGGCCCACCACCAGAGGGCGCCCTGTCTGGAGTGTGGGCTCCAGGCACCAGAGGGCGCAGCCGCCTCACAGGAGCAGCCAGGGTGACAGCTGTCACGCATCACCTGCAACAGCTTTTACCAATCATCTGATCGGCAGGGGTACATCAGCAGGACGACGTCTCCACCTCTTTGCCGAGATATCGTTCTACCTGGAAGGTAACGTACTCAGCTGACTGTTTGACAGTGATCTTTTGTGACTTTTGTGCGACTCCTTTTCCAACGAGAGGTGGAGGTAGTTTTCCTGCCGTGCGGATTGCTGGGTGCAAACGCGCCCACATTTAATTGTTTTTTGTTCCTCGCCAGCAGTACCAGGTCCGACACGCGGAGGCAGTGGCCACCTGGGAGTTCGGGACTTGGCGGCTCCAGTATTCCCGGGGTCTGGTGGCGGAGGAAATCGTGTGGTTCCGGTTCTGCTTTGGACAGACGTCTCCTATCTTCGAGCCTGCCCACACGACACCTTTTGTGATTTGGCTTTTGTCTATTGTTGTAATCTGTTGTATTTGTTGTGCCCATTCACAACAGTAAAGTGTTGTTATTTGACCTCCTCCAATGTCCGTTCATTTGCGCCCCCTGTTGTGGGTCCGTGTACCTACACTTTCCCAACAGGATATCTCGGCCAACGTCATGGACCCCGAGGGGCGTCAACCGGCTGTTGAACGGCCAATGGAAGAGCAGGGCGCACAGGCGTCTGCAGGAGGAATGGTCAGTGAGTTGCAGTGAATCCTCACCGCTTTTACGGCTCGGCTGGATCTGATGACCGAGCAGAACGTCCTCCTTAACCGCAGGGTGGAGGCTCTCGCCGCGCAGGTGGAGGTGCGCCCTCAGGGCGCTGCTGCTGCTCCCCCTCCTGTCGATCCTGTGCGCAACAGTGACGTTCCACAGGTCGTTCAACGACCCCTCCCACCTTCCCCTGAAGCATACATAAGCCCTCCAGAGCCGTACGGGGGTTGTGTGGAGACATGCGCGGACTTTCTTATGCAGTGTTCGCTCGTCTTCGCACAACGTCCCGTCATGTACGCGACTGATGCTAGTAAGATAGCTTATGTGATTAATCTGCTTCGCGGCAAGGCACGCGCTTGGGCTACAGCGCTCTGGGAGCAAAATTCACGGCTCCTTCTGACATATGATGGGTTTGTGAGGGAGTTCAGAACAGTGTTCGATCACCCAAATAGAGGAGAGACCGCTTCAGCCGTGCTGCTGTCAATGAGACAGGGGCGCCGGAGCGCAGCTGCTTATGCAGTCGACTTCCGCATCGCGGCTGCGAGGTCCGGCTGGAATAACACTGCCCTCCGCGCCGCCTTCGTAAACGGACTGTCGTTGGTCCCGAAGGAGCTCCTGGTGGCCAAGGACGAACCGCGGGATTTAGACGGGCTTATTGATCTCGTTATACGATTAGACAATCGGTTAGAAGAACGCCGTCGGGAACGAGACGAAGGGCGTGGCCGGGCACGCGCCGTCCCTCTCCCTTCCGGTTCCGACCGAGTTCCGCCCTCCCCACGCTCCACGGCCTCTACGCTCCGTGTGGTGACAGCTCCCCCTGTTGACGAAGCTATGGACACGAGCAGGGCCACATTTAGGGCACCAGATAGACAGAGGAGGCTGGCCCGCAGAGCGTGCTTTGTTTGTGGCTCAATAGAGCATCAAGTAAGGGACTGCCCCGAGCGGTTAAAACACCAACGCCCGCCCCTAGACACTGGGTTAGGGGTGGGCCAAAACATTCACGTAGGACACACCCATATTGCCACACGACTCCCAGTGACAATCCTTTATGAGGATTTAACCCTGAAGGCCCCAGCACTGGTGGACACGGGCTCTGAAGGGAATCTGTTAGACAGCAGATGGGCCAGGGAGGTAGGGCTCCCTCTGGTGGTGCTTACCTCGCCTGTGCAGGTGCGGGCACTACATGGCTCCCTACTCCCTCTAATCACACATAAGACACCACCAGTAACTCTGGTGGTGTCAGGAAATCACCGGGAGGAGATCGAGTTTTTTGTGACTCCTGCCACCTCCCGCGTGATTCTAGGGTTCCCCTGGATGTTAAAACACAATCCCCGGATCGATTGGCCGTCCGGGGTAGTGGTTCAGTGGAGCGAGACCTGCCATCAGGTATGTTTAGTTTCCTCGGTTCCTCCCGGTTCCCAGGCTAAGGAGGAGGTCAGAGTCCCGCCCAATCTGGGGACGGTGCCAGTGGAGTACCATGACCTTGTGGATGTGTTCAGTAAGGATCTGGTGCTCACCCTTCCCCCCCACCGTCCGTACGATTGTGCCATTGATTTGGTTCCAGGCGTTGAGTTTCCGTCCAGCAGGCTGTACAACCTCTCACGACCTGAGCGTGAATCAATGGAGACCTACATCCGGGACTCTTTAGCCGCCGGGTTGATCCGGAATTCCACCTCCCCGATGGGTGCAGGTTTCTTTTTTGTGGGTAAAAAAGATGGCGGACTTCGTCCATGCATTGATTATAGGGGACTGAACGAAATCACGGTTCGTAATCGATACCCGTTGCCCTTGTTGGATTCAATGTTCACGCCCCTGCATGGAGCCTAAATATTCACAAAGCTAGATCTTAGAAATGCATATCACCTGGTTCGGATCCGGAAGGGAGACGAGTGGAAGACGGCATTTAACACCCCCTTAGGTCACTTTGAGTACCTGGTCATGCCGTTCGGCCTCACAAACGCCCCCGCGACGTTCCAAGCATTGGTTAATGATGTCTTGCGGGATTTCCTGCACCGATTCGTCTTCGTATATCTAGACGATATACTCATCTTTTCTCCGGATCCTGAGACTCATGTCCGGCATGTACGTCAGGTCCTGCAGCGGTTGTTGGAGAACCGGCTGTTTGTGAAGGGTGAGAAGTGCGAGTTTCACCGCACTTCTTTGTCCTTCCTGGGGTTTATCATCTCCCTCAACTCCGTCGCTCCTGATCCGGCCAAGGTTGCGGCGGTGAGAGACTGGCCCCAACCCACTAGCCGTAGGAAGCTGCAACAGTTCCTCGGCTTTGCAAATTTCTACAGGAGGTTCATTAAGGGCTACAGTCAGGTAGTTAGCCCCCTGACAGCCCTGACCTCACCAAAAGTCCCCTTCACCTGGTCGGATCGTTGCGATGCCGCGTTCAAGGAGTTGAAACGACGCTTCTCGTCTGCACCCGTTCTGGTGCAGCCCGATCCTAGTCGCCAGTTAGTGGTTGAAGTGGACGCCTCGGACTCAGGGATAGGAGCTGTGCTTTCCCAGAGCGGGAAGACCGATAAGGTCCTTCACCCGTGTGCCTATTTTTCCCGCAGGTTGACCCCGGCCGAACGGAACTATGACGTTGGCAATCGAGAACTCCTTGCGGTGAAAGAGGCTCTTGAAGAGTGGAGACATCTGTTGGAGGGAACGTCCGTGCCATTCACGGTTTTCACTGACCACCGGAACCTGGAGTATATCAGGACCGCCAAGCGGCTGAACCCCAGGCAAGCCCGCTGGTCACTGTTCTTCGGCCGTTTTGACTTCCGGATCACCTACCGTCCCGGGACCAAAAACCAGAGATCGGATGCCTTGTCCCGGGTACATGAAGATGAAGTCAAAGCGGAGTTGTCGGATCCACCGGAAACCATCATCCCGGAGTCCACTATCGTGGCCACCCTCACCTGGGACGTAGAGAGAACCGTCCAGGAGGCCCTGGCACGAAGCCCGGACCCCGGAACTGGGCCGAAGAACAAACTATACGTCCCACCAGAAGCTAGGGCTGCAGTCCTGGACTTCTGTCACGGCTCCAAGCTCTCCTGTCATCCAGGGGTGCGAAGAACCGTGGCAGTTGTCCGGCAGCGCTTCTGGTGGGCGTCCCTAGAGGCCGACGTCCGGGATTATATCCAGGCCTGCACCACCTGCGCCAGTGGCAAGGCTGACCATCGCAGGGCATCGGGACTACTCCAGCCGCTGCCTGTGCCTCATCGCCCCTGGTCCCACATCGGCCTGGATTTTGTCACGGGCCTCCCGCCGTCCCAGGGTAACACCACCATCCTCACGATAGTGGACCGATTCTCCAAGGCGGCCCACTTCGTGGCCCTCCCGAAGCTCCCAACAGCCCAGGAGACAGCGGATCTCCTGGTCCACCACGTCGTCCGGCTGCATGGGATTCCAACAGACATCGTCTCCGATCGCGGTCCCCAGTTCTCCTCGCAAGTCTGGAGGAGCTTCTGCCGGGAACTGGGGGCCACGGTGAGTCTCTCGTCCGGGTACCACCCTCAGACCAACGGGCAAGCAGAACGGGTAAACCAGGAGGTGGAACAGGCCTTGCGCTGCGTGACTGTCGCGCACCCGGCGGCCTGGAGTACCCATTTGGCCTGGATCGAGTATGCCCATAACAGCCAGGTGTCTTCAGCCACCGGCCTCTCCCCTTTTGAGGTGTGTCTGGGGTATCAGCCCCCGTTGTTTCCGGTGGTTGAGGGAGAGGTCGGTGTGCCCTCGGTCCAGGCCCACCTACGGAAGTGCCGTCGGGTGTGGCATGCCGCCCGTTCTGCTTTGCTAAAGGCCCGGACGAGGGCAAAAGCCCATGCAGACCGTCGGCGGACCCCGGCCCCTGCGTATCGGCCAGGGCAGGAGGTGTGGTTATCCACAAAGGACATTCCCCTCAAAGTGGACTCCCCCAAGCTACAGGACCGTTACATCGGCCCTTTCAAAATCCGTAAGGTCATCAGTCCAGCCGCAGTGAGGCTTCAGCTTCCAACCTCACTGCGGATCCATCCTGTGTTTCATGTGTCCCGAATCAAACCACATCACACCTCACCCCTCTGTACTCCGGGTCCGGCGCCGCCTCCTGCCCGGATCATTGATGGCAAGCCGGCTTGGACGGTACGCCGGCTCTTGGATGTCCGTAGGATGGGCCAGGGCTTCCAGTATTTGGTGGACTGGGAGGGGTACGGCCCCGAAGAACGCTCCTGGGTGAAGAGGAGCTTCATCCTGGACCCGGCCCTCCTGGCCAATTTCTACCGCCGCCACCCGGACAAGCCTGGAGGCGCCCGTTGAGGGGGGGGGGGTCCTGTTGTGTGGGCCGCCAGAAGAGGAGGTACTGCTGGCCCACCACCAAAGGGCGCCCTGTCTGGAGTGCGGGCTCCAGGCACCAGAGGGCGCAGCCGCCTCACAGGAGCAGCCAGGCTGACAGCTGTCACGCATCACCTGCAACAGCTGTTACCAATCATCTGATCGGCAGGGGTACATCAGCAGGACGACGTCTCCACCTCTTTGCCGAGATATCGTTCTACCTGGAAGGTAACGTACTCAGCTGACTGTTTGACAGTGATCTTTTGTGACTTTTGTGCGACTCCTTTTCCAACGAGAGGTGGAGGTAGTTTTCCTGCTGTGCGGATTGCTGGGTGCAAACGCACCCACATTTAATTGTTTTTTGTTCCTCGCCAGCAGTACCAGGTCCGACACGCGGAGGCAGTGGCCACCTGGGAGTTCGGGACTTGGCGGCTCCAGTATTCCCGGGGTCTGGTGGCGGAGGAAATCGTGTGGTTCCGGTTCTGCTTTGGACTGCCGTCTCCTATCTTCGAGCCTGCCCACACGACACCTTTTGTGATTTGGCTTTTGTCTATTGTTGTAATCTGTTGTATTTGTTGTGCCCATTCACAACAGTAAAGTGTTGTTATTTGACCTCCTCCATTGTCCGTTCATTTGCGCCCCCTGTTGTAGGTCTGTGTACCTACACTTTCCCAACAGGTGTTTTTCCTGTGCCGCCGCACCGCGTCGGCTGCGTCCCGACGCGCGGACCCGTCCGCACGTCTTTCATTAAAAAAATCTCCTTTAACAGTGGAATATCCGGATAAAATGCTGAAACCGACTTCTTCTGAAACTTCTCTGTTCTCTCACGACGTCCTGGATCAATAGAGCCTGAAATGTGGAGGTTTTAAGCTTGAAAC
The DNA here is from genome assembly GCF_902500255.1 of Thalassophryne amazonica. Taxonomy (NCBI): domain Eukaryota; kingdom Metazoa; phylum Chordata; class Actinopteri; order Batrachoidiformes; family Batrachoididae; genus Thalassophryne; species Thalassophryne amazonica. Next base: position 108,784,322 of record NC_047105.1, read on the forward strand.
AGGCTGATGACGCTGCCTGAGAGCGCTGAGCGACGTCTCGCACCGTGAAAAGTCCTTAAAGCGACAGTATCACCTCAAAATCTCTCATCAGCCGTTAAAATTTTCACTGAAAACCAGCTTAATTTTTCGAACCGTGTCCACTTCGATGTGTCTCACAGGTTTAGAAAAAATTTTGATCAAACAAAGCGCCAGTCTCTCAGCAACTTCTCAGACAAAGGAATTCCGACGAGGGGCTGGACGACTCCTCCCACAAGGAGTGCTCACAGGCGAATGACGTCACCGACAGGCGTGGAAAAACTCACGCATGCGCACGAGGGTTCAAGCATGTCTGACGTAAAAACATATGAATGAAATCCATATAGTTTTTGAAAAAAATAAAAAGGACCTATACTTTACGGACAGCCCTCGTATATTAGAGTTGGTGAAATTAACACAGTAACTGTCAGATGTGAACATTCTAATTTTACCAAAGCACTACCGTTCCCTGCTCAATAGAACTGGAAAAGCAGGACAGTAAAGAATAACAAGTCAGTACGAGTTAAGGCTTTAATTGTGAGAGTTAAAGCAGAGCTGTGAGATTCGTAGGTTAACAGCACATTTGTCCATTAAACTGTGTGCTGACAATCTCAGCGTTATCATTCTACACCAGTTGAACATGTAGCAGATAATACACTGTGATTGTGTTATCACATTAGTTTTCTCAGAATGAAAATGTCAAAATGAAGGCCCATGTCGTATGTCAAATATGTATTTTCATCCCATGATCAAAGCTAACATTTAGTTTCATGATGTATGTTCTCAGATGTCACAATGGAGGGTTCACATTAAATCTGAACTCGACTTTATCTATCTATCTATCTATCTATCTATCTATCTATCTATCTATCTATCTATCTATCTATCTATCTATCTATCTATCTATCTATCTATCTGAGTTTGAGTTTGCAACTAGCAACCACACTGTGACGTCACGGTGCAGCGCTACTCTGATTGGCTGTCACCCTTGCCACTCAAAAACTAAAGTAAACAGATTGAACGCTAACGCCTGTTATATGTCTTTTAAATCACTTCAGAGGTATTATTAGGTTCTAAAAACAGCGTTTTCAGATTTGGAACTGTATATTTCTCACTTGTATTTATTGTACATAATATAAGACAAAGAGGATATATTTACACACAAATGAAACAGTTTTGCAGCTTGCTATCAATCTGTGACGTCACCATGCTAAGGTCCACAAAATAAGTTCAGAGGTGTTATTAGGTTACAAAAATGGTGTTTTCAGTTTTATAAGTACAACCCCAGTTCCAATGAAGTTGGGACATTGTGTAAAATGTAAATAAAAACAGAATGCAATAATTTGCAAATCCTCTTCAACCTATATTCAACTGAATACACCACAAAGACAAGATATTTAATGTTCAAACTGATAAACTTTATTGTTTTTGTGCAAATATTTGCTCATTTAGAAATGGATGCCTGCAATACATTAACACGTTTCAAAAAAGCTGGGACGGTGGTATGTTTACCACTGTGTTACATCACCTTTCCTTCTAACAACACTCAATAAGAACTGAGGACACTAATTGTGAGTGTCATGAGTGGGTATAAAAGGAGCATCCCCAAAAGGCTCAGCTGTTCACAAGCAAAGATGGGGCGAGGATCACCACTTTGTCAACAAATGTGTGAAAATAGTCCAACAGTTTAACAATGTTAATCTGTGAAATGTGTTCTGTTTTTATTTACATTTCACACAACGTCCCAACTTGATTGGAATTGGGGTTGTATTTCTCGCTAGCTTTTCCACAATATATGAGAAGCATGTATATCAACACACAAAACGATGCGGTTTTGGAGACACCAGCCACTGTACAGCTCTACTCTGATTGGCTGTCATGTCTGCCACTCAAAAACAAAAATGGAACAGGTTTTTAACCTCTCAAAATACCTCTTAATATATGTCAACGTTAGCCATCTTTGAACTTGTCCGAGGTCTGTGTTCCAAGAATGTTCCCTGTGAATTTGAAGACTGTGGCAGTAAAACAACTGGACTTATGCTGAACACAGACAGACGGACAGACATACAGACGGACGCCAGGTCTTCACAATAGCCAATGGCCATATGGCCTCCGGTAAAAATGCTGTTAGAGTGAAACAAAGAAGGATCACATTAAGAAGAAGAGGTGAAATTTCAGGTCTAGTTTGTCAGATGTATCAGAGGACACTGGAGCCTAGATTTAATGTTTATGTTTTAAAAAGGTTCTTCTTTGTGCCACTTCAAACAAAGGTTGCCCTGTGTCCAGTTTCTCCAATCATATTGTAATGGCTGTTGCATAACTAGAGACACCTGAGCAGTAAGCAACAGAAGTGAAAAGTTCAAATGTTCTTTATTTACAGCTGGCTAAAGCTGTTACAGCATGTGAAGTACCCACCCATTCACATTAATGTTGGGGTAGAAACAGCTGTTGATGTGGTTTGTAATACAGGAGTGCATTTGGTACATAATTAATGAGTTTAAACAGCAACAATGTCCGTGAGGACAGCAGGAAAAGGAGAATCCAACGACGTTAGCAGACAATCGACACACAGTAATTAAACACACCAAGCAGGAAATCCATTAGACGGCAGGCTAAACTCGGAAGAAACAGGGAGGCAACAGAGATCGGCAACTGGAGATCAAACACTAGAAATAAAAACGAGAAAGCAGGTATAAGAACGAGACAATCTGGCATTGGAGTGAAGGATTTGTGACAATTTTACTGTAACTCAGTTAACTGGGAAATGAGTGTTCATGTGAAACCGGAATCCTGAATGCCCATGACGTGACGCAAACAACATGCACTAGGAGCAGAACTGTCCAAATAAAAGCACAAGGAGAATAGCAACACTAAGGAGCACAAAACACAAGATAGACACTAAAAATATAGCACGCAGGAGATAAAATTAGAAGAAATAGAAACGCAGAAGACCAGAACATGAACCATGACACATATCCACAGAACCTTGTGACTCCTAGGTCTTCATCAACCTCTAGAAGGTTCCCTCTCTCATCTGCATAGTTTACTATGACTCTGTATTTGATACTCTAAATAAAATCACACTACCGTACTGTTTTGATTTATTTCAGTAAACTCCAAGAGATATTCAGTGACTTGGAAATGTTCACGTATTTATCCCCTGACTGCTTGGGGGAGACACCCAGCTGTTAAAGTAATAATTTAGATGTTGCTTCTAAGTATTTGCACAGACTTTTTTGCAATGGTCTTGTGCTTTGTGATCTGTATTTTAGATATTGTCTTTCTAAATTATTTGTTTTCCATTGTTCATGAGAGGAAACAGTCTACTAGTTGACTTAGACATAATGTGATTATTAGGAGGTGATACAGTTTTGGATCACTTGACATTTAAGTGATATTGCACAGAGGTGTACTCACTTCTGTCGTATACTGAGTGCAGCGTATAACTCAACACAAAGGATAAGAACTGGGAAAAAAATCATTTATTTTCAAGATGATTTTTAAAAAGAGGCACTCTTTCCAATTTTCAAAACATCAAACAGAAACAAGCCGAGCAAGTGTGTTTTGGTTTGAAGGCTTGTGAGCGAGCGCCACTCCCTCCTGCAGATCGTGCACAGTCACTTTTCATGTATGTCTAAATTCATGCTTTCAGAACAACACAATGGGGCAGTTATAAAGATGCTCACCTTGAAGGAAGAGGAAGTCACAGTTTGATGAAATAATGGCTTCTAAATGGCTTTGGTTTTTCCTGTTCTAACGTGTGTGTTGGGGGGGGGGTTAAAAGTTAACAGTTTTGCCCTTTTGGACAGAGAAATGTTACAGAGAGATTTAGCATTTAAGTGTTTTGATTGATTTCTTCAGATATTCCATTTGAGGATACAGGGGAGAATGCCCCGCCCATCCCGGAATCAGAAGCCTTGTCTTTGTTGGTGGGAAGAATGAGAGGGATTCAAGGTCACATCAACTCCTGTTATCTTGATGCTACACTGTTCAGGTAAAACCAGTTCACTGCCCCACTGGGTAATTTGCACTCAAATTGCACACTGTTCCCAGTTCAGCTCAGATTTACTGTTATGTCACAGTGATGGTCATTTTTATTGAAGGAGGTCATGTGAACTCTTGGAAAGGTTGAAAAAAGTAAATATAGTTTTCTGTTTTCAGTTTGTTCAGCTCATCCATGACCCTGGATAATGTCTGTCACGCGCATGCTGACGCTGAACAACCCACAACGTGCACTTTGAGAAAAATAGTCAATCATCTACGCAGGTATTAACACTGCTTGACTCAATGTTTTTGTTTTGTTTTGTGTTTTTTTTTACCGCTCGACTTTATATTATCACCTATTTTGCAGAACAAAGACGTGATGAGATTTACACAATGTCATTTTGAAGCACACTTTATTTTCTGTCTTAGTGATATGAATAGAGTAACGGTCTAATTTTCAAAGTGCTCTCAGAAAAAATATGAAAGTGGCGTGACTTTCATATCTATTCGTGAGCGTTTTGGTATGTGCAATGTGTGACTTCTTATGTTTACTTACTGATAGCTGATGGTTCTTTGCAGGCAAGGCTTCGTTCCTGCAGAGAGTGTGATGAACTTTCGCAAACAGCTTGGATGTGACACCTTCAGTACAGAAGAAAAGGGTATGCAACAACTGTCTTGTAAACAATCCTCTCCAGTTTAACATGATAACTCAAAAAATCATACACATTATTATCTTATAACTCACCAAATTAAAAGGACATATAATAAGGACCAACTCATTAAAATCTGGTGATCCTTGATGCGCCAGTTAATCCATAATGCAACTTGGTCTTGCCTATGTAGTATCCAGTAGATATGTCTGCCACCTGTTATTTTGATAGTGTATGCTAAATGTATGACATGAAGTTCAGAGGAGATATACAGTGCATCCGGAAAGGATTCATAGAACTTCACTTTTTCCACATTTTGTTATGTTACAGCCTTATTCCAAAATGGAGTAAATTCATTTTTTTTCCTTCAAAATTCTACTCACAACACCCCATAATGACAACATGAAACAAGATTTTTTTTTAATTTTCACAAATTTATTTAAAAAAAAACAACTAAGAAATCACATGTATGTAAGGATTCACACCCTTTGCTCAATACTTTTTTGATGCATCTTTGGCAGCAATTACAGCCTCAAGTCTTCTTCAATATGATGCCACAAGCTTGGTGCACCTATCTTTGGGCAGTTTTGCCCATTCCGCTTTGCAGCACCTCTCAAGCTCCATCAGGTGGATGGGGAGCGTCAGTGTACAGCCATTTTCAGATCTCTCCCGGCTGGGACACTCAAGGACATTCACAGAGTTGTCCTGAAGAAACTCCTTTGATATCTTGGCTGGGTGCTTAGGGTCATGGTGCTCCTGAAAGATAATCCATCACCCCAGTCTGAGGTCAAGAGCGCTCTGGATCAGGTTTTCATCCAGGATGTCTCTGTACATTACTGCATTCATCTTTCCCTCAATCCTGACTAGTCTCCCAGTTCCTGCTGCTGAAAAACATCCCCACAGCATGACGCTGCCACCACCATGCTTCACTGTAGGGATGGTGCCTGGTTTTCTCCAAACATGACCTGGCATTCACACCAAAGAATTTAATCTTTGTCTCATCAGACCAGAGAATTTAGTTTCTGATGGTCTGAGAGTTCTTCATGTGCCTTTTGGCAAACTCTAGGTGGGCTTCCATGTGACTTTAACTAAGGAGTGGCTTCTGTCTGTCCACTCTACCATACAGGCCTGATTGATGGATTGCTGCAGATATGGTTGTCTTTTTGAAAGGTTCTACTCTCGCCACAGAGGAATGCTGGAGCTCTGACAGAGTGACCATTGGGTTCTTGGTCACCTCCCTGACTAAGACCCTTCACCCCGATCGCTCTTTTTAGACAGGCGTCCAGCTCTAGGAAGAGTGCTGGTGGAGCCAAACCTTTTCCATTTATGTATGATGGAGGCCACTGTGCTCATTGGAACCTTCAAAGCAGCAGAAATGATTCTGTACTCTTACCCAGATTTGCGCCTCAAGAAAATCCTGTCTTGGAGGTTTACAGAAAATTCCTCTGACTTTATGCTTGCTTTGTGCTCTAACGTGCACTGTCAACTGCAGGACCTTATATGTCGACAGGTGTGTGCCTTTCCAAATCAAATCCAGTCAACTGATTTTACCCGAGGTGAACTCCAATTAATCTGTAGAAACATCTCAAGGATGATCAGTGGAAACAGGATGCACCTGAGCTCAATTTTGAGCTTCGTGGCAAAGGATCTGGTTTCAAGAGAAACCACCGTTGTGCAAAAACAAAATGAAAACAAAATAAAAATTTCTTAATTTGTTTTTTATGAATTTGCAAAAAAAAATTAAAAAAATCACATTGTCATTATGGGGTATTGTGTGTAGAACTTTGAGGGAAAAAAATTTATTTCAACCACTTTGGAATAAGGCTGTGACATAAAAAAATGTGGAAAAACTGAAGCGCTGTGAATACTTTCCGGATACACTGTAGTTGTCAGTGAGAGACAGACCGATTCCGTATAGAAATGTACTAAATAACAGAAGTAAACTGTTACTTGTTGATTGTTTCACAGCAGTTGTGTCCTAAAACTCAAACAACAGTCATACTGCCAGATAAACACTGTGAAAATAATTTGGATGAGTTGAAAGAAAGTACAGGTTGCCTCCAATGCAGCTGTAGTCTGCATGTGCCTGGTAACAGCAGCTGGGGGACCCCCTGCTGGTGCCGGTGCAGGGGCCTCAACCCTGGGGGATGACGAGGCAATGCCTGGGTGTGTTGTTGATCTGCAACCTGGTAGACTGTTGTGGGAAGGGCATTGTCCAACTGTCTCTGTGGTTTCACATCCTGTGTGGCTTTGGGAGTTGGCGCCTGTGCCCTATAACCAGTGCTTGTGGATCTGTTTTGCTTTCACCTGCAGGGTGCATGTCCTCTCCTGTAAGGGCAGGGCTGCTCTGTGCTTTTGTGCTTGCCTTAGCTGCAGGCCCTGTGCATGCCCATTGTGCCACACCTGCAGTTTGAAGAATGTGGCACTGGTGCAACTCATAATCATTTCCATTATCACACATCTCATTAGATCTGTTACTCTTTACACATAGATTTACAGCTTTCCTGCACAGATATGCTCATGTATATTCATGCATTTCATGCTTCTGTATATTACTGTCATTGTTGGCCTAATTATTCTTCTATGTATGGCCCCTTAATTCATGGAGGGTGAAAGGGGGGGCAATTGTTGCTGCAATGTTAAAATTGTGTCTATTTTTAATTGTCTAGACAGAATTCATGAAAAGTGGCTTTATAAAAGGTTAACCAGCATTTTTGAGTTAAAGCAGATCAGCATTGTTTTTAACTTGTTCAAATGGTCAAGTTCATGGAAAAATAGGATACCAAGCTAACATGTGTAGTTTTAACTTCTAAATGGACAAGAAACGTACACGGTAGATAAATGAAAAATTTTAAGTAAAGTGTTCAACATTTTAATGTATTTTCCTGAATAACACACACACACACACACACACACACACACACACACACACACACACACACACACACACACACACACACACACACACACATTCACACACACCTTCAACCGCTTAGTCCAATTAAGGGTCACGGGGGGCTGGAGCCCATCCCAGCAGTCATGGAGCGCGAGGCGGGGCACACGCTGGGCAGGACGCCAGTCTGTCGCGGGGCCACATATAGACAAACAAACAGTCACACCCACACACACACCTACAGACAATTTAAAGATTCCAATCTACCTACCTACAATCTTTAGACGTGGGAGGAAACCGGAGCACCTGGGGGAAATCCACGCAAACTTGGGGAGAACATGCAAACTCCACACAGAAAGGCCACAGTCGGGAATTGAACCCATGAAAATTCAGTAAGGCATGTCTTCTATAATACATTACAGTTCTAAGGTAAAACTCTACTAGTGTATACTAAGGTATATCTAAATATCTAAAAAAAAAAAAGGAAGAGTAGAGTAGGGCCACTTAGGTGCCTGGTCTTGAGAACTAGGGATGGTAGGTTTGAAAAGCTTTTTTAACCCATGGGAACTCTCCCTACCCACCTAAGCAGTGAATTTTACCTATGTAGGGATGGATTTATAAGTACTTTTTTTTGAGCTTGTATCCATGTTTCCAAGATTCAGGAGAGTTTATTCCATCCATAAAGAGTGGGTACCAACTTCTACTCAAAAATGCCGCTTCCTGAAAAAATGGTGGAAAGTGGTCTAGTCTATAAGAGTACAAGCCAGCTATGATTCATACTACGGTGAAATATACATACAAGGAGAGGGGGAATAACAGATACATACAGCCATGCAGAAAGGATTGTGAATGAATCGAAGCAAAGCAGACAGGTCTTCTCTGTGTGTGTGTGTGTGTGTGTGTGTGTGTGTGTGTGTGTGTGTGTGTGTGTGTGTGTGTGTGTGTGTGTGTGTGTGTGTGTGTGTGTGTGTGTGTGTGTCCCGCTGACTCTCTGAACATATGTGTGGCTTTGAAGTGACAGGAAGCTTGACATGAGATTGTCACTTGCTTTTATTTCCGAAGCCTAGATCTGGTGGTCAACAAGGTCACTGCTGCTTGTGTTTAAAGGATGAACATAGAAATGTTTGTCACGTGATGTGATAAAGAGTTATGTGTGCTTTGCCTCACTGCAGACCCGGAGGAGTTCATCACGTTGCTCTTTCAGAAGGTCCTCTGCATGGAGCCACTGCTGAAACTCCGGTACACATGGCGAGGACTAAGCACAACCTCTTCTTTTTCATTATGCAAAAGCACAGTTGCTCAAGTTGTGTTTTCCTCCTCAGGTCAAGACGAGAAAGAGCTCATGGCGCCTACACATTCCAGATCTTTCTGGAAAAAGAGCAAGTGGGACAGATGCCCACTGTTCAGCAGCTGATGGACACATCATGTCTGTCATGTGACCTCAAGTTTGAAGAGGTAAGTGCTCATTAAAGCAGAAAGGAACTCGATGATGTGAAGGATATGATGTGAATAAAGGTTCTACTGTCTGTAACCCAAATGTGGCTTTGATTGTGTTTCCCGCAGATCCCGTCCTGTCTAATTGTGCAGATGCCAAGATTCGGAAACAAGTACAAGATGTTTCCTCACATCATTCCCTCCCTGGAGCTGGACATTACAGATCTCCTATACAATTGTGAGGGACTGTTTTTCAGACTGTATCTTCAAATACATTTTAAATCAACGTGGACTAGCATTGTGAACATCCATAAGCATACTTGCTCATGGATTACCTGCTTTATCTAACAGCTCCTCGGGAGTGCTTCATCTGTGGCCGTGTGGGAGAGTACGAATGTCTCCAGTGTCTGCCTGATCGAAAGCTGCAGCCGGGAAGAATCAAACAATATTGTGTAACCTGTAACACGCAGGTAAGACTGGCAGACAAACACTCCAGTTATGCTTTTATTTGAGATAGATCTTTCAACATCCTTCCTCTATTCTGCAGGTGCACAGTCATCCCACCAGGGAGGGTCACGCCCCCAAAGCTCTAGCAGTGCCGACAGACGTACCTGTTGAAACTCCTGTTTCCAGGCACACAGTGGAGTTGTTTGCTGTGCTCTGCATTCACACCAGCCACTATGTGTCCTTTGTAAAATATGGCTCGGATCCCCGCTCGTGGCTGTTCTTTGACAGCATGGCAGACAGATGCGGTGAGATATGTTCAGGAAACTCATTTTCCTCGAATGTTCGTGCAAGCACCAACTTGTTCTCTGAAGCGGTTACTCAAACTGATAACAGTCTTGATTATTTCAGATAAGAGCACTCTGACGCACGACATGAGTATTTATCATGTCTTGAGCTGATGATCTTATGGCTGCTTACTTCTCAGGTGATGACCAAAATGGGTACAACATTCCAGAGATCAGAGCTTGTCCAGAGTTGGGCGACTTCCTGTCTCAGTCAGAGGAGCAGCTGGCCCGGTCTGACCCCGCCCGGGCTCCTGAGCTCGTGAGCAGGCTACTGTGCGACTCCTACATGTGTCTATACCAAAACCCTGTGGAGCCACTTTCAAAGTAAACACATCCAGAGCCTTATAAGTGTGTAACAGCGAGGACAGTACAGTTCATGACCTTATATCTCTGCTGAACTAGCAAGGTTTTATGAGCATTGTTATGTGCACACAGCAGGACTTTACACTGATGCATCATGAAAGACAAAACATCTTTCAAGAGAAACCACTGTTGTGCAAAAACAAAATGAAATGATTGTTCTCATGTGTCTTATACTGTTTATTTATGCAAACATTTGTGATGGTGTGTGTGTGTGTGTGTATGTGTGTGTGTGTGATTTGATGACTTCATGCTTGACTGATTCTTTGCCTGTTATTTGGTAAATTAAAGGTCTGCTCAAGCAGTTTTTTATGTTTGTGTGTGCGTTTAAAGCAGAATAGAAACCCTCTTTGTTACCCTGCATATGATCATGCAAGCAGGTGTGTGTGTGTGTTTGTGTGTGTGTGTTTGTGAAGAAACTAATTTTCACCAGAGTTGGAGGGAATATTAGAATATTACTTGGGTTAGTCATCATGTTTTCATTACACTTCTAAGAACATAATTTAAAATGTGAACTAAAAAAATATATGTTCACATGAGGCGGTTTTTCAGACAATTCCACAAAGCAGTATTTTGTAAAGTTGAAATGGAAGCACATTTGTCACATTTAGGTCAAAAGTCAAAAGACATTCCTCCAAATAGGACACGGTGCTTGTGGACGGATGAATACATGGGGCCATTTAAATTACAGCCATATTTCATCAAAAACAACAAAGGAATGACAGCTTTTATAAAGAACTTAAAAGAGATATGAGGGAGATTGAAATGATGAGCTGCAATATCGTGAGATGAGAAAAGATGAGAAAAACGAGCTTCATTCGCCTAACATTCCACAATGGAAACAAACTATTCATATTTGTGCTTTGTCAACTTCTTAAATATATCACTTTTGTTTTGCATGTAGCTGCAGTGGATACCTGACTAGTCTCCAGCTGATTGACATTTAGAACTGATTGGTGGAAGAAGATGCAAAACATAGCCCAAAAATCATGTTTACCATAAAATCTCTGCTTCAAGTGAGATTTAAACTAAAACTTATATCAGCCAATAAAATATTTGTGGTTGGTTGATTGATATGTGAATTTATGATGAAGTAAGAAAAATAATTTATAACAAGAAGCCATATATAATTTTAAAAAAGATAATTATATAAATGTGGGAGTTGATGGTCTAGTGGTTAAAGAGGTGGACTTAACACCAGAGGGTCCTCAGATCAAATCCCCTTAGTGAGTGAGCAGCAAGTTGCTCCTGGTGTGCAGTCGAGTGCATTTCATGGCAGCTCAGTAACATCGTTGTGTGGGGGAATGTGAGGCATCATTGTAAAGCCATTTGAGCATCAGCATTATACTTCAGATGGAAAAGCACTGTAGTGCATGATGTTAAAAAGACAAAAAAAAATTTTAAAAAGCCTCGCTAATCTCCCCCGCACACAGCGAATGTGCACCTCTGCACGATTGCTTTCAGCTCTGGTCACTGAAGTTGCTCTGCTCCAAAAATAGACAGTCTGCATTAAATTTTAATTAGAGAATTTAACTGGTGCTTGGCATCAAAATAACTAAGCAGCCAAATTCACATTCAAGCAGAAATTATTTCAAGATGCACTAATGAAATAAAAACCAAAGTAGTCTGTATAACTGAAGTAAAAGATACACATATTACCTTCTACCTGTACAAACTACATCTGATTATTCACTTTGTGGATCACAATGTGTCCCAAATTTTGTGAACAATTTACACACACTCCAGCTTCATCTGCTTGAATGTCAGTCGCTTTTTATGAATCAAATGGTATTTTTCTTTTTTAACTAACTGCTGTCAGTGTGTTAGCGTCAGTAACACTCTCTCGAAGGTGAGAACCATCAGCACAGGTGCTCCACACGGCTGTGTTAGCTCACCAGTTCTCTTCACACAGTACACAAACAAATGCTCACACATTCATCCAGGAAAATATGTTTTTATATTTTCAGATGACACAGCCATCCTGAGCCTATTGCACAAAGACACGTGTACATCAGCTTATCGCTCAGAAATCGAGAACTTTGTTCAGTGTTGTGACACCAACCATCTCATCTTAAATGTCTCTAAGGAGATGGTCTTGGCCCCTAGGTCTGTAGGGGACCACAGTCCGGTGGTCATACATAGCACACACATAAGCCAGATTTGCTCATACAAGTACGAGTACTTAGGAATTCATTTTGATAATACTTTTAGCTGGAAGGTCCATGTTGACAGTCTGTGTACTCGAATCCAGCAGAGACCGTACTTTTTACGCAGACTCAGACTTTTTGGTGTGGACCAGAGGATCATGTTTATATTCTACCAAACTGTCCTGGAGAGTCTGATAAGGTTCAGAGTGTCAGTGTGGTATGGTAACCTCACTGTGCAACTAAAAACCAAACTCAAGTCATCTGATCCACACTGCTATGAAGATGATGGGACGGAAGGAGTACCAGGGTCTACAGTCTTTAAATGATCAGTCTGTCCTTAGGCAAGATCACAGGGTACTGACTGACTCGTCTCAGATCCTTTATAAAGAATATGAACTTTTGCCTTCGGGTAGGCGCTATAGAGTTCCAAAATTTAAGATGAACCGTTTTAAAAAGTCATTTGTGCCTACATCTATCAGACTTTTAAATAAGACTGCATAAGGCGGCAGGAACTGTGTGATGGCTCCGTGGTACTTATATGGTTATGGGATGTGTGAAAAATGGGGGGGATTGTCTGTTATATTGTTAGTTTTTTGTGTTTTTATATTCATATTTATGCAGGGTGGATTATATTGGATGTGGTTTTTATTGATTTTATTGTTTTTAATGTGCATTATATGCAGTATATGAGTCCAAGATGAATTTCCCTTTTTTGGGATAATAAAGTATATCGTATTGTATCGTATCATATTGTGTCGTATGTTCAAAACCTTCCCAATTGGTCACAATGTTCTATAACAATTCAGTTTATTTATATAGTGTCAAGTCACAACACAAGTCACCCCTGGCACTTCACAAGAGTAAGGTGTAACCTTACCAACCCCTCTAAGCAAGCACATGGGCGTTTTTTGATTGCTGGAAGGAACCTCAAAGACCACACTCGGAGGGATAGCCATCTGCTTTTGCAATGTTAGAAAAATTTAAATAAACAAAGCATAACAAAGAATTGTCAAACATGCAAGCAAGATGATTGAATTAAACATCCAGAAACTTACATATTCCAGTGATTATAGTGACTCCTATTCCACAGTGAGTGGTAGAGTTCATGGACCCATGAAATAGGATCATCATAGTCACAAAACCCCGGCAACAGTCACAAATCCCCACTACTATCACCACAGATTACACACATTTTCATGATCCAGTTGGGTATCCGATTGTTGTTTTGTGCCAAAAAGTACACAATCAGGCGTCAGAAATCTGCAATGGGACACCGGCATTAGTCTCCAAAGTAAACAGGCATATGAGGATAAAGTGATTCAAACTGGATTAACTTTACACCAGATCAACAGGAAACTGCAAGTTTGTTTTGCTGAAGTGCCTGGACACATCTGGGCATGTTGCAGGGATCATCTTTTCACATGCATAATGGAAATTGGGAGCAGGTGCTGGTTCTGTCTTAACAAGTGTGGTTTGTAACATGAAGCTTGAAATGTCCTTTTTCTTTAAAATTTCTTTCATTTCCAAAGACTTGCCATCACCAAGGCCACTGCTCACTGTTCACCGCTTGCTAAAACTGCACTTGCTCCCTTCTCTCATTAACCAGTAGTGTCAAATGCATACATCACTGTCCCACGGTGGCTCAGTTTTCAGTCCATCGTTATAGGAAAAACAAGTGCTGATACCTAGATCTTTGCGGTATCACAAGTCAGGGTGGAATAAAATTCAAAATTCATGAACATCATAGCAATGTCACAAAGCCAGTTCTTGAAATACGGCAAACGACATAAAAGGAAAAGAAACAAAGTTTTTGCCTCCCTTAAAATGTAATCAACATTTACTGACTAAATTTAACTGAAATTTGGCCTTTGCATTTTCAGTTGTGCAATTACGGTGACCCCACCATATGCAATACAATACAATGGAACTTTTCTTGGCATTATACATATGTACATACAATGAAATTTGCCCTCTGCATTTAACCCATCCTAATTACAGTTAGACACAATCCAACCACTAGGAGCAGTGGGCAGCCACAGTCCGGCGCCTGGACTGTACAGGAACAGGTGCGATCACATAACCTCTACTGGTGTTGGTTGGCAGGTTATGAATGCATTTTGATGAACTGTGAGAGTTTGCAGAGGTCTGAGAGTGGCCACAGCCATCCTGTTTGGTAATGACACGAACTGCAATGCCCCCTTGTGGGTGAAAAAGGGCCTGCTTCAAATAAGATTATCCCTCATGCATGAATGAAAAAACAATAACTATTAATTCTGTTTTTGCTTTTTTACAATCTGTTATACTATATAAATGCTTTCATATTCTAGTTGCTAATGTATGTACCACTAAAATTACACCACTTATACATTTTCCCCCATTATCTTTGAAATGGTAAGTGCTGGTGCCACGGCTAGACTGGTCCCTCAGCAAGAAGATCCATCCCACCATTAAAAAGTACATTAGGCTGTTTCTCCTTGTAACAGTAACTTTCTTTCACCAATAAGTGGTCAGTATCCACATTCTGCTATGACAAGGTCAGCTTCACTGGACTGGTAAAGTAAGGATAATATTAGATAAATGTTTTCCGAAACAGTTGTTCTTTGGTAAACTACAAGGTATAACACGCACTCACGGGGGTCAGACAGAGTGCTACAAAGTCTACATGAAGCTGTAAACCTTGCAACTGGGAAGACCTCGCCAAGGATGCACCATAATAAAACAGGGTGTCATATCCTACAAAACTGGCCCTATAAGCCATGTTACACAAAAAATGGCAAAGCATAAACTGAGAGCCTTTTCCACAGACATATCATCAAGAGCTAACCTGGCCAGAATGCAGTACCCCTGGAATAACTTTGTATCAAACCAGCAGTTACTTACAGATATTATGAGGAATATCACTTTACATTGTGAGGACACATCAGCTTTGACATTTTGGCCATATGGTGCATTTCTCTATACGTGATCCAGCGCACAGATTCCTGAGTGTTGATTACCCCAGTGGCTGGAGAAAGCCAAGGAGACAGGGATGGACCAGTTGTCTTCCTGGGTGGTTGTCATCCAGAACCCAAAATGGTTAAGTGGTGTTATGGATGCTGTGAAGTGTGACAACAGGGCAAGCTTCCAGACTTGACGTGTTCCTTTGCATGGATTGTACTTGTCAACCGGCTACACACCCAGAAACCCAACCATCAGATCATCAGACCATCAGATCATGCACAACTCTGAGATGAGAATGGTCTTTGACATTGAAGGACAAACAACAAACTGAAATTTTGTTTATTATGGCACTTTCAGGGCACAAGATTTTAAAGTGCTATACACAGTAAAAACATCAAAACACAACATATGAACAGATTGGGAGTCAGATCATACAGTAGTGTTCAGAATAATAGTAGTGCTATGTGACTAATTTCAGTTCAATTTCAATTTCAATTTATTTTCATTAATATAGCACCAAATCACAACAGAGTTGCCTCAAAGTGCTTCACACAGGCAAGGTCTAACCTTACCAACCCCCAGAGCAACAGTGGTAAGGAAAAACTCCCTCTGAGGAAGAAACCTCAAACAGACCGGACTCAAAGGGGTGAACCTCTGCTTGGGCCATGCTACAAACATAATTTGCAGAACAATTCTCGGACAAATATACAAGAAATTCTATTGGCGCACAGGACAGGAGGATCACCAACACAAATACAACTCCCATCTCTGGATGGAGCTGCACCTTAAACAGAGAGAAAAAAAACAGAATCAGGCATCAGAAAGACAAAAAATACTGTATAATTTGCCAACATTAAACAACAAGAAAAACAGAGAAATACTAAGGTGATCGCTGGCCACTAGCCCTAAACTTCACTAAAAGACCCAGAATTTAGGTAAAGTTGAGGCCACAGCCCGCTCCAATTACTAATAAATTAATTAAAAGAGGGAAAAGCGTAAAACAAAACTGTACCAGTATGCTAGCCATATGAAAAGGAAAATAAGTGCGTCTTAAGTCTGGACTTGAAAATCTCCACAGAATCTGACTGTTTTATTGACGCAGGGAGACCATTCCACAGAACAGGGGCACAATAAGAGAAAGCTCTGTGACCCGCAGACTTCTTATTCATCTTAGGGACACAAAGTAGTCCTGCACCCTGAGAACGTAAAGCCCAGGCCGGTACGTAAGGTTTAATTAGGTCAGCTAGGTAGGGAGGTGCCAGTCCATGAATAATTTCATAGGTTAGTAGCAGAACCTTAAAATCTGATCTCACTGGGACAGGAAGCCAGTGAAGGGATGCCAAAATGGGTGTAATGTGGTTGTACTTTCTGCTTCATGTCAAAAGTCTGGCTGCAGCATTTTGAACCAATTGGAGAGCCCTAATGCTGGACTGCGGTAAACCAGAAAACAGAACATTGTAGTAGTTCAGTCTAGAAGAGATAAACGCATGGATCAGGTTCTCAGCATCAGCCATAGACAGGATGGGACGAATCTTCGCTATATTTCGCAGGTGGAAGAAAGCAGTCCTAGTAATATTTCTAATGTGGAGGCCAAAGGACAACGAAGGATCAAAACAAGGTTCCTCACTTTGTCAGTGTGATGTATGACACACGAGCCGAGGCTGAGCGTTAACTGGTCAAATTGATGCCGATGTCTCACTGGACCAAGAACCATCATTTCAGTCTTATCAGAGTTTAAAAGTAGGAAGACTAAAAAGATTAATCCAGGTTTTGAGTATATTTCTTATTGTTACATGGGAAACAAGGTACCAGTAGATTCAGTAGATTCTCACAAATCCAACAAGACCAAGCATTCATGATATACACACTCTTAAGGCTATGAAATTGGGTTATTAGTAAAAAAAAAAAAAAAGTAGAAAAGGGGGTGTTCACAATAATAGTAGTGTGGCATTCAGTCAGTGAGTTCGTCAGTTTTGTGGAACAAACAGGTGTGAATCAGGTGTCCCCTATTTAAAGATGAAGCCAGCACCTGTTGAACATGCTTTTCTCTTTGAAAGCCTGAGGAAAATGGGACGTTCAAGACATTGTTCAGATGAACAGCGTAGTTTGATTAAAAAGTTGATTGGAGAGGAGAGAACTTATACGCAGGTGCAAAAAAATTATAGGCTGTTCATCTACAAAGATCTCCAATGCTTTAAAATGGATAAAGGAATAACCAGAATGGCAAAGGCTCACCCATTGATCAGCTCCAGGATGATCAAAGACAGTCTGGAGTTACCTGTAAGTGCTGTGACAGTTAGAAGACGCCTGTGTGAAGCTAATTTATTTGCAAGAATCCCCCGCAAAGTCATCTGTTAAATAAAAGACATGTGCAGAAGAGGTTACAATTTGCCAAAGAACACATCAACTGGCCTAAAGCGAAATGGAGGAATATTTTGTGGACTGATGAGAGTAAAATTGTTCTTTTTGGGTCCAAGGGCCGCAGACAGTTTGTGAGACGACCCCCAAACTCTGAATTTAAGCCACAGTTCACATTGAAGACAGTGAAGCATGGTGGTGCAAGCATCATGATATGGGCATGTTTCTCCTACTATGGTGTTGAGCCTATATATTGCATACCAGGTATCATGGATCAGTTTGGATATGTCAAAAAACTTGAAGAGATCATGTTGCCATATGCTGAAGAGGACATGCCCTTGAAATGGGTGTTTCAACAAGACAATGACCCCAAGCACACTAATAAACGAGCAAAATCTTGGTCCCAAACCAACAAAATTAATGCCTCGCAGATGTGAATAAATCATGAAAAACTAAATACTAAATACTAGTTTAGTGATGCACAGGATTGCTAAAAAAGCAGTTTGAACATAACAGTTTTGAGTTTGTAGCATCAACAGCAGATGCTATTATTATTGTGAACACCCCTTTTTGTACTTTTTTTTTTTTTTTACTAATAGCCCAATTTCATAGCCTTAAGAGTGTGCATATCATGAATGTTTGGTCTTGTTGGATTTGTGAGAATCTACTGAATCGACTGGTACCTTGTTTCCCATGTGACAATAAGAAATATACTCAAAACCTGGATTAACCTTTTTAGTCACATAGCACTACTATTATTCTGAACACTACTGTATATACCAAACAAACCAACAACATTTAGTTGAAATAAAAGTCACATGTTCATCATAAGTAATAGAAATGTTCTCAATCTCAATCAGCTCTCAATCATCTGAAGACATCTCATAGTCTGAGAAGTGATAAACCATCAGTGCGCGCGCGCGTGTGTAGCAGCCGGTCTGCTCTGTGTCAACCTGATCCCATCAGATCTCAGAAGCTAAGCAGTGCTGGATTTGGTTAGTACTTGGATGGGAGACCTCTTTGGAACACCAGCGGCTGTGTCTGTTTCTCCAGGTAACACTGGAGGTGCGTCAGGAAGGGCATCCGGCATAAAATGTGTGCCAAATACAAGTGCGGATCTGGCTGTATCAGCTGTGGCGATCCCTAACAAAAAACGGGAGCAGCCAAAAGAACAACTATATATATATATATATATATATATATATATATATATATATATATATATATATATAACATATGCAGTTACTAAAGAGCTGAAATTGATTTTTAACACCATTGCTTTTGAAAGCATCAAAAGCGGTAAAAGACCTAAAGAATAAGCACAAATGTTTGACTATGCTGCCCCCTGCACAAAGCAGCACAGACAAATCCTGAAAGCATCCAAGAAATCAACTATTTACTAATCATAATTTACTTTTTGTTTTTTTTTTCCTCAACATCCTGCCCCTGCTGGAAGCACTTGTTTAACACAGCCACACAGAAGTGCATCAAGACCCAGCATAAAAACCAAGTTTTTTTTCAATTTCAACACTCCGGTCAGGCGGAGGTCTTGAAAAATAAAGTCATACTAACTTATGTTTTTTTTAAATACTGATAGAATAACTCCATTAATGTCAATTCTGTCATTTGTACAAAGTTAAAATATAACATATATCTTTTAATGTTGAATAAGGCACTAATTCTGAGGTTTTGTAACAAACACAGACCGCAAAGCATTCTGGGTAAAAGTGCTAAACAGTGATTGGTTCAGTAATCCCTTATGTAAACCAACACGTTAATGTGACGTGTGTCGTGTGTTGGTTTAAAGATAAATGTGCTTTTGTAAAATATTCCATTTTTATTTGTAAAAACAGGCATTTTTACGGAGCCCTGGAAGTGTCATCGCAATTGCATGTTTTAAAACTTTTATGATGTTGTAAAATGTGCACTCAATATTAGTAAGTACCCAGACGTTTAATACTGCCATGAACACTCCTGGCCAGTAGATGGCAGTAGCGGCCTTGAAAAAAAATGTCAAACAAAATTCCAGATAATCCTTGTCTGCTACATTTAAGATGCGTGGAATTTAACAAACGCAAATACACTAAGGTCTATAAACCCAGAGAATATATTCACGAGAGTTTTAGGCACTAGAGTTTAATGCTGTTATCTGTGGACACTGAAAAGAGTGTCTGAAATGCATTTGTCCTGTCATGAACATCTGAGATTACCTTATGCTACCCATAATGCAT
The DNA here is from genome assembly GCF_902500255.1 of Thalassophryne amazonica. Taxonomy (NCBI): domain Eukaryota; kingdom Metazoa; phylum Chordata; class Actinopteri; order Batrachoidiformes; family Batrachoididae; genus Thalassophryne; species Thalassophryne amazonica. The sequence continues at coordinate 108,804,125 of NC_047105.1, forward strand.
TGTTGCCTGGCACAGCATGTGCTCACAAGGAAAACATATATCTGATATTTTCACTTTATAAACTTCAGACATGACAATAATTTTAAATAACTTGTCTAAAATGAGTGGTTAAAATTTGAACCATAAGTTAAACATGTATGCCTCTGGATGACTTGGTGACATTGCGATTGTATTAGTGTGGTGTTAAAGCAAATAATTTTGTTTCGTTTCGTTACCTTACCAGTTCTCCTTTGCTTCCAGACAATACAGTGGTTTCTGTTTGCAGAGGATAGAACAACATGCCTATTAGGAAACTTTTAACAGATAGATCTCAATAGCTTTAACAGTTTTAAAAATGTTTTTTATTGTTCAGCTTAGTTTAGTAAGTTATCGTAATTAATACGATGATGGTTTTTAAATTTATCTAAAAAGATAATCTAATAATGAAAACATTATCTTTGATAATTATCTATTATCGGATTATCGGAAGTGTGCCCACCACTGTTTATTTGTATGTTACTGCTGCAAATACGTATTTGAACAACTGTGAAAATCAGTGTTAATATTTGGTACAGTAGCCTTTGTTTGCAATTACAGAGGTCAAACGTTTCCTGTAGTTCTTGACCAAGTTTTCACACACTGCAGCAGGGATTTTGGTCCACTCCTCCATACAGATCTTCTCCAAATCTTCCAGGTTTGGAGTTTCAGCTCCCTCCAAAGATTTTCTATTGAGTTCAGGTCTGGAGACTGGCCAGGCCACTCCAGGACCTTGAAATGCTTCTTACGGAGCCCCTCCTTAGTTGCCCTGGCTGTGTGTTTGGGGTCATTGTCATGCTGGAAGACCCAGCCATGACCCATCTTCAATGCTCTTACTGAGGGAAGGAGGTTGTTTGCCAAAATCTCGCAGTACATGACCCCATCCATCCTCCCTTCAATATGGTGCAGTCGTCTTGTCCCCTTTGCAGAAGTGCACCCCCAGAGTATGATGTTTCCACCCCCATGCTTCATGGTTGGGATGGTTTTCTTGGGGTTGGTCTCATCCTCTAAACATGGTAAGTGGAGTTGATTCCAAAAAGCTCTATTCTGGTCTCATCTGACCACATGACCTTCTAACATGCCTCCTCTGGATCATCCAGATGGTCACTGGTGAACTTCAAACAGGCCTGGACATGTGCTGGCTTGAGCAGGGGGACCTTGCTGCCCTGCAGGATTTTAAACCATGACCGCATCATGTGTTACTAATGTAATCTTTGTGACTGTGGTCCCAGCTCTCTTCAGTTCATTGACCAGGTCCTCCTGTGTAGTTCTGAGCTTTCTTACCCCACAAAGTGAGATCTTGCATGGAATCCCAGACCGAGGGAGATTGACAGTCATCTTGTGCTTCTTCCACTTTCTAATAAATAATCATAACAGTTGTTGTCTTCTACCAAGCTGCTTGCCTGTTGTCCTGTAGTCCATCCCAGCCTTGTGCAGGTCTACAGTTTTGCCCTGGTGTCCTTAGACAGCTCTTTAGTCTTGGCTATGGTGGACAGGTTGGAGTGTGATTGATTGAGTGTGTGAACAGGTGTCTTTTATACAGGTAAGAAGTTCAAACAGGTGCAATTAATACAGGTAAAGAGTGCAGGATAAGAGGGCTTCTTAAAGAAAAATTAACAGGTCTGTGTGAACCAGAATTCTTGCTGGTTGGTAGGTGTTGAAATACTTATTTGCAGCAGTAACATACAAATAAATTATTTAAAAAAAAAAATCATACATTGTGATGTCCGGATTTTTTTTTTTTTAGATTATGTCTCTCACAGTGGACATGCACCTAAGATGAAAATTTCAGACCCCTCCATGATTTCCTCACTGTATATATTATATATATATATATGCATACATACACATACTCATAATAGCTAATGGCAAGTACAAACAGTATAAATTAATCAATGACCAGACAAACAATAGTGCACAATCCCCAAAAACAATAACAAAATAAATAAAGTAATTATATTGTTCTTATAGAGCAGTGGTCTCCAAACTATTCCAGAAAGGGCCGAGAGGGTGCAGGTTTTCTTTGCAGCCACTGACTTCAGCAGGTGGTTTCACTGATGAACTCATCCCACCTGTTCAAAGTGATGTTAATCAGTGAAATCACCTGCTGAAGTCAGTGGCTGCAAAGAAAACCTGCACCCTCTCGGCCCTTTCTGGAATAGTTTGGAGATCACTGTTATAGAGCCTTTTAAAGCCAACTAAGGTACCAGATGATTTGATGTTATCAGGACAGGACAGTTATTCCAAATGTTGACACTTTTAACAGAAATGCAGTGATTTTTTTTACAGTAGTTTGAATCTTCAACTGCAATACTAACATTCCTCTCAAATTGTAACTGGTGTCCCAGGGGCGTGCTGGGAACATTTTTCAGTCCGGGATGGCATATCCAACCGGCCCAAAAACCGCCAGCGCACAGCGATAATAAGAGTTCTGCTGTGGCATTTCAATCCAGCACTTAATCGTGCGTCCTGCGTCGTGCAGTCTACATGGAGTAACGAGCTGCGTGTAACATCTCACGACCACCTCCCGATGGGGAATCATATGGTCGGATGAATATCAACCCTGTTCGATATTTTGGTCGGCCGTCATGACTCGTGAGGGTTCCGCGCTGCTGAAGCAGTGCTACAAGCGTCTACGTGCTGATTACATCGCGCACTGTGCGTGTGCAAACACCGGAGAGAGCAAACAGTGATCTCATGTAAAGTCTTGTGTTTTTTTTTTTATTGCGTTCCCTCGCAATAACCTAATATCATATTAAAGTTCATGCCTATCAGCGCGCACAGTGAGTGGAATCAGGTGGGGGGGAGACTGAACATATATGCACGCGCGCGTGCACACACACACACACACAGCAGACAACAACAGGATTCACGACAGATGAGGGAATAAGTTGCTACACCTTGCGCAGCTGTATGACTCCGTATGAAATATAGTTTATTTATACAACAGTGTAAGTAGCAACACCTGTTATGAATGTTTATGTTTTCTTTTTTGTTCGATTTAGCAAGGAGGTGGCAAAGGCTAAATCCATGTACAGTTCACGTCTGCAGCAAAGGTTCTCTGCCAACGACTCGGCCTCTGTGTGGAGGGGGTTGAAAGAGATCACCAACTACAAGCCCAAAGCACCTCGTTCTATTGACGACCTCAAGCTGGCCAACGACCTGAACGTCTTCTATTCACGCTTTGAAGACAAGGACTCACACCTCCCCACCCCCCACACAACTGGATATTCAAACCTCCCCCCTCTCACTGCTGCCCTCCCCACTCCCCCCTGTTGCCCTCTCGGTCCAAGAGGAGGACGTGAGGAGACATTTCAAAAGGCTGAATCCACGTAAGGCCCTGGGCCCAGACTGTGTCTCTCCTGCCACCCTGAGACACTGCGCTGATGAGCTGGCCCCAGTCTTCATGGGGATCTTCAACACCTCCCTGGAGTCATGCCATGTTCCAGTCTGTTTCAAGTCCTCAATCATAGTTCCAGTCCCCAAGAAACCACACGTCATTGGACTTAATGACTACAGGCCTGTGGCTCTCACGTCTGTAGTCATGAAGACCTTCGAACGCCTGGTTTTATCCCACCTGAAGTCCATCACCGACCCCCTCCTGGACCCCCTGCAGTTTGCCTACAGAGCCAACAGGTCTGTAGATGACGCCATAAACCTGGCCCTGCACTCCATCCTGCAGCACCTGGACTCCCCAGGAACCTACGCTAGGATCCTGTTTGTGGACTTCAGTTCTGCATTCAACACCATCCTTCCAGCTTTGCTCCAGGACAAGCTTTCTCTGCTCCACGTGCCCAACTCCACCTGCAGGTGGATCACAGACTTCCTGATGGACCGGAGTCAGCGTGTGAGGCTGGGAAAAAATGTCTCGAACACTGGGGCTCTCAGCACAGGATCTCCACAGGGCTGTGTCCTTTCCTCTCTGCTCTTCTCCCTCTACACTAATTGCTGCACCTCCAGCCACGACTCTGTAAAGCTCATCAAGTTTGCGGACGACACCACCCTCATCGGACTCATTTCGGATGGGGATGAGTCTGCCTACAGGAGGGAGGTGGACCGGCTGGTGACCTGGTGCAGCAGCAACAACTTGGAGCTCAACGCCCAGAAAACAGTGGAGATGATCGTGGACTTCAGGAAAGCCACAGCCCCCCCGCCCTCCCTCGCCCTCACCAACAGCCCCATCACCACTGTGGTCTGTCACCGCTTCCTCGGCACCACCATCACCCAGGACCTCAAATGGGAGTCAACCATCAGCTCCCTCATCAAGAAGGCCCAGCAGAGGATGTACTTCCTGCGGCAGCTGAAGAAGGCCAAGCTGCCTGTCCAGCTGATGGTGCAGTTCTATACGGCCATCATCAAGTCCATCCTCTGCTCCTCCATCACGGTGTGGTACGCCGGGGCCACAGCCAGGGACAGACACAGACTGCAGCGCATTGTGGCCTCTGCTGAGAAGTTCATCAGCTGTAGCCTTCCATCTCTCCACGACCTGCACATCTCCAGGACTCTGGGCCGAGCAGGTCGGATCACAGCTGACCCTTCTCACCCTGCACACAGTCTGTTCAAACCACTCCCCTCGGGCAGGAGGCTACGGTCCATCCGGACCAGAACCTCCCGCCATAAGAACAGTTTCTTCCCCTCTGCCGTTAGACTCATGAACACCTCATAACTCAGTGACCTTAAGCTTAACTCTGTCACTTTATCATTTTATCACGGGTCACTTTAGACAATGTACTTTGGTTTTTAATTGCACTCCTCCCACTTCACTGTTTTTTCTGTTTCTCTGTTTTTCTGTTGCACACAGCCTTTCATATTTCTTTTTTTTAACTTATATTTTATCTTATTTTGACACATATGTTACATTTTATCTTAGCATTTTATCTCTTCTTAATGTTGCACCATTGTACCGAAGCAAATTCCTAGTCTGTGAATCCTGTTCACTGGCAATGGCAAGAAACTTCTTCTGATTCTGATTCTGATTCTGATGAATCACGTTGGTGTCAGCTGTGTGTGTGTGCGCGCATATGCGCTCAGTCTCCACCCACCTGATTTCACTCACTGGGCCTCATGTATCAACGTTGCGTACGGCGATATTTGAGTGTATATGGGGTGTACGCCAAAACGGCTGCGCTACTTGGCATTTATCAATGTGGTCGTTGGCGTACGCTGCGCTGAAAATATACACCAGGTCGAGAGGTGGCGTAAATTATACACCAAAATGAACCAGCGCTGGAATCCACATAAAAATGAAGATGATCAACATGATAAACAGTGCCATTATACAAATCAATGCATATGTTACACAAATAACACTTTCCTGATTATACTACATAATTATCAATACAAATCCCGCCTTTGCGGGATTGTTATGGAGCACGATCCGTGGTCACAGCACTGACTGCAAAGAAAGCGCTGCTCGCCTTTTTCTCCAGACTTCGAGCCTGGAGCCAGAGCAGCACTGAGCTTAACTTCATGTGGTGTGATCGTTGTAGACTATGAAATTGATAATAACAACTGTAGTTTCGTCATTCCCTTAATTCGCCCGTGCTGCAACCAGGTTTTCTCGTCTCCATTCGGTTGTCACAATAAAATAAATACAGAAATACATTTAAAAAATAAAGAAATCTGACAGATTAGGCGTGTCTTATTAATTGAGCGAGCAAATATCCACATGTCAAGAATTATTGACATGTGAAAAGAGAATACAGTGGTCCCTCGCTATAACGCCGTTCACCTGTCGTGGCCTCGGAGTCTCGCGGAGTATTTAGTCCAATTTTGCATGCCATTTTTTTTTTTACAGTGTTCTGTGTTCTGCGTATCTGTTTATAAGAATCTTGTTTCCCAGAAGAGAAAAGAGCGGCAACAACTACTCATAACTGTGTTTGTCAACACGGAAACAGACACCTGCTGCAGCGAGATGTGAGTGGAAAAAGGCGCAGCGTCAGGACACAGAGGCCCAATCTGTGACATACTGGTGAGTCACTATTAATAATTTCTTATGTGTCCGACCTCGTTCGTTGATCGTTAAAATTAATTTGTTAGTTCTAAATGCCATCATAATTATTTATAGGAAAACGTTCTATTTTTATTTCTCAAACAAATGTTTGGGCCTGAAAACAGTTTGGTATTATTTTCCTACTAAGGTTTGAACTTTGAGAGTGTTTACACACGAGAGAAAAGTGAGAAAATGTTCATGCTTGATTGAGAAAGTGTATAAACTGTGTAGTGAGGGGTTTTACAGTTTTGAAACGTCTATAATAATTGTAAAAAATAACGCTGACTACGTCGCGGTTTCGCGTATTACGGGCTATTTTTTTAGAACGTAACTCCAGCAATTAATGAGGGACCACTGTAACACTTTATTGATTATATACTACAAAACAATTGATACGACAGCTGCTTTTGACGCTCTATTGGCACGCGTCGTGATTGGTGAAGTTCTTTTTCATTGCCGTCTTCCATGTCGTAAAATGAGGGTGTGTCTGAAGCAGAGTCTGAATATTTATGGGCGTGTTTATTATAATTACGATCGTTTCCACCCGCCGCATTTATCAAGATCACATCAGGCGTACGCCAGAAATGGGCAGGTGCACACTGCTTGATACATGTCACGGCGACTTTGGTGTATTTCAAGTTTACGCCGTAAATTTACGCCACAAGTGCGCAACATTGATACATGAGGCCCAGTGTGAGAACATGAATCGTGCGCTCTGAACTTTTAAACCCTGCGGTTTTGTCGCACAGTTTGAGCTGGAGCCGAGTACAACGATTGAAAATATCGTACAGTGTCTGCCCAGCCAAGTCAGTGTCTTTCTTTTTCTTAATCTAGCTTTTTCAGCTCCACCTGGCTTTTTTCTGTCCATCTTTTCACTCCCGGGCCACTCCTCCTGTACTTGCTAGTAGCGCAAGTCCCATCTGAGCGCACAGGGCCTGATTGGACTGAACTGACTGTAATGAATGCATAGGAGTGTTAAACGTGTAATGGGATGTCCCTACCTCGGGCTTTGGAAAAGATAACGTTGCAAAAGAAGCAGTCTTAAGTTATTTTCTTGTGAATTTTCATGATTGTAAGACATTTATAACACTTAATGTCTTCTCTTTAAGATACAGCAGCCCAAGTGTCTTGCTGTGTAGCCTAACAGTGGTGGTCATACGAGGTCTATTAGAAAAGTATCCAACCTTATTATTTTTTTCAAAAACCATATGGATTTGAATCACGTGTGATTACATCAGACATGCTTGTACCCTCGTGGGCATGCAAGAGTTTTTTCACGCCTGTCGGTTACGTCATTTGCCTGTGGGCAGTCTTTGAGTGAGGAGTAGCCCACCCTCTCGTCGTTTTTTCATTGTTTAGGAATGGCTCAGAGACTGCTGCTTTGTTTGATCAAAATTTTTTCAAAACTGTAAGGCACAACTGAGTGGACACCATTCGATAAATTCAGCTGGTTTTCGGTAAAAATTTTAACGGCTGATGAGAGATTTTGGTCTGGTAGTGTCGCCGTAAGGACGGCCCACGGCGCCTGACGGCGATCTGCGCTTCGAGGCGGCAGCGTCTCACCGTTTCAAGTTGAAAACTTCCACATTTCAGGCTCTGTTGACCCAGTAAGTCGTCAGAGAACAGAGAACTTTCAGAAGAAGTCGGCATGAGGAGTTTATTCGTACATTCCATTGTTAACGGACATTTTGTAATGAAAGAACGTGCGGGCAGAGTCGCATGTCGGGCCGGACCCGACCGCGGGGGGTCGCGATAGGAAAAACACCTCCGTTGGAAACCTTAACGGGCAAGTTGGAACATGCCCAAGCTGTTAAACAATTTCTCAGTTACTCACTTGTTGAAAGCCATCAAAAGCCGCCTGAATTTTACAAATGGTTTTCAACACTGAGGTGTTTTTCCTGTCACGGCGCACACAGATTTGCCGAGTCGTCACGGAAACGACTCGGCGAATTTGCGTGCACGTCTTTCATTAAAAAATGTCCTTAAACAGTGGAATGTCCACATAAAGTCCTCATGCCGGCCTCTTCTGAATGTTCTCTGTTCTCTCATGACGTCCTGGGTGAATTAAGCCTTAAATTAGGATGTTTCAGGTTGAAACAGGCCGACGACGGCGCCTGGAAGCGCTGCACGACATCCTGCTCTGTGGGAAGTCCTTACAGCGACAGAAACACCCCATAATCTCTCATCAGCCGTTAAACTTTTCACCGAAAACCAGCTAAAATTCTCGAATAGTGTCCACTTGGATATTCCTCACTGGTCCAGAAAAAATGTTGATAAAGCAACGCGCGCCGTCTCGAGCAGCGTGTGAAACAAAGGAATTCAGCCGAGAGGACGGGACCACATCTCACTCAAGGCCTGCCCACAGGGAAATGACGTCACCGACACGCGTGAAAAAACTCACGCATGCGCACGAGGGTTCAAGCATGATTGGTGTAATCGCACGTCATTCAAATCCATATAGTTAAAAAAAAAATAAAAGGGTTGGTTTATTATCTAATAGACCTCGTATATGTATGTATATATTAACACCCCCTCACAACGGCTCCAGGTTGGACCAGCCCACCGGGAAAACTCCCGACTCTCCCGATTACCCAGCACACGTTAGGGTCTCCCTCATTTTAAACAGATCCTGGACATGTTGAGGAAAAAAAATTGTTTTTGACTTTATACAGTTGTATGCAAACGTTTGGGCACTCCTGATCATTTTCATGATTTTCCTTTATAAATCAATGGTTGTCTGGATTAGAAATTTCAGTTAAATACAGTATATCATATAGCAGATGAACACACTGATATTTGAGAAGTGAAATGAAGTTTATAGTATTTACAGAAAGTGTGCAATAATTATTTAAACAAATTGGGCAAGTGCATAAATTTGGGCACCCAAATTGTATTGATTTGAATACATTTAGCACTAATTGTTGGAACACAAATTTGGTTTGGTAAGCTCATTGACCCTTGATCTCCTTACACAGGTGAATCCAATCATAAGAAAGGGTATTTAAGGTGGCCATTTGCAAATGTTTCTCCTCTTTGCATTTCTTTTAATGAATGGCAACGTGGGAGCCTCTAAACAACTCTCAAATGACCTGAAAACAAAGATTATTCAACATCATGGTTTAGGGAAAGGATATAAAAAGCTATCTGAGAGATTTCAGCTGTCAGTTTCCACTGTGAAGAACATAGTGAGGAAAATGGAAGACCACAGGCACAGTACTAGTTAAGGCCCGAAGTGGCAGGCCAAAAAAAAAAATCTCAGATAAGCTGAAGCGAAGGATGGTGAGAACAGTCATAGTCAACCCACAGACCTGATCCAAAGACCTACAACATGATCTTGCTGCAGATAATGTCTCTGTGCATCGTTCAACTATACAGCGTACTTTGCACAAACAGATGCTGTATGATGCTGTAAGGCAGAGGAAGCCTGTTCTGCGTACACGCCACAAACAGAGTTGCTTGAGGTATGCTAAAGCACATTTAGACAAACCAGCTTCATTTTGGAATAAGGTGCTGTGGACTGATGAAACTAAAACTGAGTTATTTGGACATAACAAGGGGCGGTATGCATGGCTGAAAAAGAACACAGCATTCCAAGAAAAACACTTACTACCTACAGTAAAATTTGGAGGTGGTTCCATCATGCTGTGGGGCTGTATGGCTAGTGCAGGTACTGGGAATCTTGTTAAAGTTGAGGGTCACATGGTTTCCAGTCAATACCAGCAGATTCTTGAGAACAATGTTCATGAATCAGTGACAAAGTTGAAGTTGCACCGGGGCTGGATCTTTCAACAAGACAACGACCCTAAACACTGCTCAAAATCTACTAAGGCATTCATGCAGAGGAACAAGTACAACGTTCTGGAATGGTCATCTCAGTCCCCAGACCTGAATATTATTGAAAATCTGTGGTGTGATATTAAGCAGGCTGTCCATGCTCGGAAACCAACAAACCTGACTGAACTGGAGATGTTTTGTAAATAAGAATGGTTCAAAATACCTTCAACCAGAATCCAGATGCTCATTGGAAGCTATAGGAAGTGTTTAGAGGCTGTTATTTCTGCAAAAGGAGGATCTGCTAAATATTGATGTATTTTTTCTGTTGGGGTGCCCAAACTTATGCAAATGCCTAATTTTGTTTAAAGAATTATTGCACACTTTCTGTAAATCCTATAAACTTCTTTTCACTTCTCAAGTATCACTGTGTTTGTCTGCTACCTGAAATTGCTGATCCAAACAACCAATGATTTATAAAGGAAAATCATGGAAATCATCAGGGATGCTCAAACTTTTGCATACAACTGTACATGATTTGAATTGTGGTGTTCTCTAGGGGTCAGTATTGGGTCCAATTCTGTTTAGTCATTATATAAATGATATATTTGATGTATCTCAATCATTCAAACTAATGCTGATGACACTAACATTTTCTACAGTAGCGATTACAGTGTGTTAATGAATATTGTGAATGTGGAACTGAACAAATTAAAAAAATGGTTGGATATGAACAGATTACGATTAAATTTTAATAAAACAAAAGTAATGACTTTTGGTGACTGCAAAAGCATTCCAGATTTTCAGATTATCATTGATGGTGTACCAGTTGAAAATGTATCTGAGAATCAATTTGTAGGTATTATTATGGATAGTAAATTATCCTTGAAAGCCCACATCAGGCATATAAAAACTAAAATAGCTAAGAGCCTCTCAATTATAAATAAAGTTAAAACAATATCTTGATTATAATGCACTTCATATTTTATATTGTTCATTGATTCTCCCCTATTTCACATATTGTGTTGAAGTATGGGGAAATAACTTTAAATGTTCAACAAACCCATTATTATTATTACTGCAAAAAAGGGTGGTGTGGATCATTAAAGTTGGCTTCTTAAATCATACAATCTTTTCATTCAGTCCAAATTATTAAAATTTCATGACCTGGTAAAATATTATTCAGTAATTATGTTATTCAAAGCATTTAATAATCAACTACCTAAAACATGCAAACATTTTTTACTCATAAAGAGAACATTTATGATTTGAGAGGGTATGGAAATTTTATATTAACTAATGTTCGAACTATTTGTAAAACTTTGTGTGTGACAGTATGTAGGGTTAAAATGTGGAATGCTCTGGATTTACAGCAGACGCTATGCCAAAATATTCATAAATTTAAGTTCTTATATAAAGATACTGTTTGGTTTGAATATAGAGAGAGTAGAGTTTAGATGTATTGTTGTATTGCATCTTTCGGTATTAGCTTTGTGTTTGGTACTTGATGATTCCTTACCATTTTGGTATGTGTTACGTTTCACCATTGTGTGGCCATTTCTATATGTGTTAGTGATGTATATTTTGAATGAGAATGGAATTGTTCCTTGATTTTGCTTTTTGTTTTGCCTTTCAAGTGTACTGATAAGGAAGTTGAAATAAGAATTTCAGTTATGTTAAAACGGAAAATAGGGGTGGGATTTAATAAGTTTTCTTCTTCCCACTCATTTTCGAGCTAAAAGAGTGTATTGACTGTACATACATATTGGATACATGTATTTCTTTTCCTCTTGTGATTATTTCCTCAGAATGAATAAATAAATGAATGAATGAAATGAATGAATTGTTGTGTAATCAACCAAGTCCCAGAATTTTAAAATATGAATAAAAAACTGACAAATAATGGGTTTGTTGGCTCGCGGTAGGGAAAAAGAAGGTAAATGGCCAAAATTGAAGGTCAAACAAAATCACTGAATAGCCTTAAAAATGGCAGTTTTCCACAATAACTTTGAAACTAAGAGAGCCAGAAGAATGATTTCAAGTGCATATGAATCGGCAAACACAATACCATCTGCTGATCTATAAGCCTGCTTTGGTCAGTTTGTCTGATGTTTGATATGTGTTCATACGCGTCTCTGTTTTCCAGCTCTCTGTTTCCATATTTCTGCACGTGCATTCTCATCACCTGATAAAGATGTTGACTTAAAATGCTCACAGACTTTCTTAGTATTTAGATTTGAAATATTCTAACTGTCCCTGACTACCCAAAAATAAAACAATAAACAATACTTTAAATAAACAAATAAAATCCAAATGCAATATTTTTGGTTGAATTATATCAAAGTATCATGTGCATTTGAATTTCATAAATAATACAAAATCTTATTAAATATAGTATTTTGGATGTTCATTTAGTTGTCCCATAGTCAAACAGTTTCAGAATAAGCATTAAAAACACAACACATAATTAAGAGGACCATTAGGGACATTGTGGAACTAAAGTTGATGAATAAAATTTCACAATATCAAATGTGCTTTTTGGTAAATTACTATTTTTATCCATGACACCACCTTTTGGTGTTTTTATCACACACAGGTGGATCTGACATGCTGCCTTTCAGCTCCTTTGAGGTCGACCTGTTTACTGACACGGCTATCTGCTGGATGACACCACTTTTTGAAATGACAGCCCACATCAGCCCAAAGTCCTGAAGACGGACTAATAACCATCTGTACTGGATCATCACTCTCATTCTCAATAAAAACACAGCTTTGGGCCCCTTCACACATAGTACGAATGTGGTCAAATTGTGCATGAATTGCGCATGAAGTAGTTACGCATCGCGCAGCTGCTCAATTTCAATTTATTTTCATTTATATAGCGCCAAATTACAACAAAGTTGCCTCATGGCGCTTCACACAAGTAAGGTCTAACCTTACCAACCCCCTGCACTGTGTTCCCGCTGTGATGGTGTCGTGCATACTCGTGCACAACACCATCGCAGCGGCATTGTTCACCCCTGCCCGTTGGCTCGATGTTTTTTCATGATTCGCACATACGAGCTGTTCCGCCATGATTTGCCCTGATTTCTATTTATTCGTACTGAAAGTTCGAGCTGAAAAGTTACAGTATTTAGCAACAAATGGGTTATTTCCCTGTTTTAAATTTTTATTTTATTTTATTTTTTACAAAGAAATAGAACTTTCTTACAAATACCTAAATATAAACAGAGTACTGAACAGTTCAAATTCAAAACACAAAACAAAACAATGAAAACAAGTGTTTACAGTACTGTACTTTTTATGGTACAGTAAAATCAGAATGATATTGCACTTGACAGTACCATCCACTGTGTGATGTCTGAGGTTTGGGTGGACCCTTTGTCCACACTCTAAAAAATGAACTGCGGTCTCAATGAAAAAACATGATGTAACAATTTGTATAGATTTTCTTAAGTTATTTTTACTGTAACTTCACTACGTAAAGTTATTTCAACTTACGTAACTAGAGAAGTCTTGTGGCATTATGAAATAACTACTGTAAATTTAAGTAACAAAAGAAAAAATATATGCAAATTGCAACATCAATTTTTCTCACTGAGACAGCACCTTTTTTAGAGTGCAGCTTCCCTCAGTGTGAGACCGTGGTTCATCACATGGTCCACCAAGGTTGCTTTAATTTAATCTGAAACATTCCTCCTTCTTTGTCTTTGTCCTTGTCCATGTGTCTCTGTTTTCCTGGTCCTCTGCCTCCATGATTGCAGATTTGACTAAATGTTTTACCTGAGCTCTATTTGTAGTGCCAAATGTCACACTGATTGGTGATGAGTTTTCTGTGTGAGTGTTTTCAGATGTGTGCAGAAGTTTTTCCAATGGCCAGATGTGTTTTGCATTTTTATTAAAAGTGTGTTCCCAATGATAACAAGGCATTTTATCTTTGAATTCAGTGTCTAATGTAGGAAACTGTGTGTAATGTTCTGCAACAACTGTGTTGAAGAACTGCGAGCAAAGTGCAAAGCAGAAAATGTGTTTAAGGTATTGTCACATTGTGTTTTAGCTATAGTTACAAGAAGCTTTGGATTTGAAGTTTTAGTCTAAGCATTCATTTTGTGGGTGTAACCAGGTGACAACATCTGTAATATACATGTACAGACCCTGTGCTGAGGGTAGTCTCTAAATATTAAATTCATAATTGAACTGAATTTGGACCGTGTTCAGCGTGTCTTTTGCTTTTCAGAGACATGGGTGTTACAAAGTTTCTAAATGTTGTAAAACAGTATTTCAAGATTGCCATCATGAATGTGCAGGACTGATTAAAGGTTTTTGTATCTTCCCTAGCCACAGGATCTACACAAAGTCTTTAACTCTAGTTTTACGCTCCCATTCTGCTGTGTACACTTATCCTGTGTGTCGGCAAAACGGTACGCGCGGTGTGTTCCCTGGCGTGTTCACTGGCGTGTTCACTGGTGTGTTCACTGGCATGTCTCTGTGGGCCTGCCTGCTTTGTTCACATTCAATCTGTTTATGAAGTGAGCCTACCCTAAACAAAATTACATGTGGCGATGGGTATTTTTTTTCACTTGTGTGTGTGTGTGTGTGTGTGTGTGGACTAGATAACTCAAAAATGGCTGGATGTATTTCCTTTAAACCTGGTGGGAATATTACTTGGATAGATATCTAGAGGTGATTAAATTGTGAAGTAATTTGGGGAAAGGTCAAAGGTCAAGATCAAGGAAAACTTGGTCTGAAAAAGACCTTTTCTTTTAAAGCTTAACAAACAGGAAGCTTAAATGGATCAAACTTGGTGAGAATGTTGCTTGGATAAACATCTAGAGGCGATTAGATTGTTGAGTAGTTCAGGCAAAGATCAAGAGCAAGGAAAATGGTAAAAAAAACAAAAACAAAAAAAATCCAGCTTTTGGTTTAGTATTTTGCACCAGCCAAGAAGCCTAAATGGGTGATCTAAAGCATTACTGATGAACAAAATACTTGTGGTTCATTGGTATGGATGACGTCACATCAAATCAAATAAAATCAAATCATATTAAATCACTTTGTTTCAAAATGAGCCAGCTGAGGTGGTTTGACATCTTGTGAGGATGTCCCCTGGTCGTCTCACTGGTGAGATTGTTATATTATACATGTTGTACATTATACATTTATGTTGTGGCGTGTAGAGCCTGCAGGGTATGCATCATTCCTCTGATGACTTTCATTTGGACTTTTTTTTTTGGCCATGTCGTAGGTATCATGTTTCTTCTCATGGTTGCTAACTTAGTGGGGGCCACATCCAGCAGGTGGCAGACATGTATATGGGATATTACACAGGAAAAACAATGTGGCTTTTATTGATTAGTGTGACCTTGTGTGTGACCAACCAGGTCATGTGACCTTGTTGGTCACATGACCTTTTTATCTTGGGCAACTTTGAGAGGTAATAACCTTAACTCAAACAGTTTGGAACCAATATGGATTAGGCATGACAAAAAGGTTGTGTGTTCGACAAGGATATAGTTGTTGAGTTTGGGACAGTCACAGAACTACATGGATGTAAAGACCCCCAGAACCTTATGGCCCGGTCTCACTGGGGAGAGGATTAATTGCGCATGAATTGAGTATACAAAGTACGGGCGTTCGTTGTCGTCCTCAACAAAAATGGCCAAAAATGACAAATGTCCCAGTATGAATTACGGATATATTAATAATGTATAGCGAATATATGATGAACAATCACGGTTGTATAATGCATGTAGTGAGGAAACGGATCAGACGCATTGCGATAATCACAGCAGTATTACGGAGGTATTATGATGCATCGCGCACAAAGTTAAATCTGTTATAAACACAGGAATAAATACTGTAACAGCTGCTGAAAAGAAGGAAAAAACACGCAACTGTTTTATCAAGCCTTGACAATGTAAACAAGTCAAATAATTACCTTTTTAGACAGCTCAAAATGCTTTCTGCAGCGGTGTGCGTGAACGGCTCCAGCTTCGTGGCCAATCTGTATGCAGTTGCTACAACTTATTTTAGTCCGTGATGTGGACATGGTGGGCATGCAAAATATCCGTTTTACACACTGTCCCAGTCTGCTGCCAAGCCGCAAATCCCTGTCAGTTGCGGATATCAGAAGATGACGGCGAATATACAGTACATAGATTATGTATTGAGTATGTATGGAGTATTAAGGCGGATGTCATCCGCAGCCAAAATTTTGTGCAGCTCAGAAATCCTGGTAACGGAAAAATGTGCCTCTGCGGATAATTGCAGACGTGTGCGTGTGTCGGCCGACTCATACAAGCATGTTTCACACATATTGCAGATGTTATGCGAATATGAGCCAATTTTGTGCGCAATCCATACGCAAATCCTCCTAAACGTCAGTGGGACAGGGCCCTTATGTTAGCGTAACAAGAGCAGGCAAAGGTGTTGCACTCTCTGAGTGCCCCTTCTTGCTTTGTTTGATGAAGTTACTGTCAAGTCATTCTCAAGTCATCAATCTTCAAGTCCCAAATCAAGTTTCAAGTCATAATGTCCACCAATTGTTTGCAAGCTGACTTGAGACTTGACTTGGGACTTGCAGATTGATGACTTGAGAATGACTTGACAGTAATTTCGTCCCACCTCTGTAGTAGTTCATCAAGAATTCCTGCTCTTGGTTCCATCGTTGAATGTACACTGAATGTGTTAAACAGCAAAATTATGGACTGATACCAACACTGAGTTGAAACACTCACTTTTCAAAATAACATGTAAATAAAAAGAGCCAGAAAGCCCGTGATCTTTCTTCTCACTTAAAAGATTAGTTGTCACATTTGTTCAGTTGCAAACACGCCGTTCTGCGCCTTTAAATTTTGGCGCATGCGCATTAGGGTGCAGTCGGTACTTCGCTCTTGCACAATTGGCTCTTTGCTTCATTTTGTCATCTCTTCGCCGGTGTAACACGGCTCACATTTTTAGCTTTTTATCAGTCATACGGTGTTTAGGAAATGAGTGGTGACCATTCCCACAACGACAGCCAGGTAATATTAAATGTCACGTCAGCATGTTGGTAAAGTAGCACATTTTCTGTCGACTCTCATTTTCTTTGATTTGACAGGGTAACGCGGCTAACGCACAGTGCAAGTCTGTTCGTTTAGATTTTAAAGTTCGTCTTGACACGTTTCGCCATATTTTCTTACTGAATGTTAAACAAACGTGCTACCTAGTTAGCTTTGTTCTTGATTTGGCGAAGACGAAGTAACATAACGCTACAGCCTCGTAGGTGTTAGCTGTAGCGGCTAGCCGGTTAGCGCAGGAGGGTAGCTTAGCTAGCCGGTTTGCTAACAAACTCAATCTGCCGTCCAGCAAGTTCAAAGTTAGTTAGCCGGCTAGTTAGCCGCTCCGAAATGTAACATGGTTCTGTTCTTTTTGTATGTTTTCAGGTTGATTCTGGCTCTCGGGTGAACGGTAAGTTTATGACATCCAACCGTCGTGCTGTAAGGATTTTTGTCAAATTCTTACTTGTCGTTAATGGTCAAATGTAACGTTAATGTAGTTCTCGGCGAAAGTCAGAAATGGCGTCCAGAGACTAAGTCCTCTGTCTCGCTCACAGGCGCCTATTGTTCAAAAGAGAGGCCTTCATAAAGGCTTTCGTGAACTTATTTTCATAATTAGACTCGCTATTTGCATACACCTGGAGATGCTTTATCAGTTTACCAGATCAGGTTTTGTTGTGGACTTTCTTTTAGTGCCGTATTTCTCACCTGAAAGTGAGGGTTTGGGGGTTGAGGACTTAGTCTCTGCGCCATTTTCTTTTTCGCTGTAACGGCCTGAGTGAGCCCAGGATGTGGAGTGCAGATGGCTGTGTGTGTGCAGCTGGGATATGCAGAGATGGTGCTTCACCAGTAAACTACAGTGTCATCACACGCATATATATATATATATATATATATATATATATATATATATATATATATAAGCTTTTATTTTGTAGTTTTAATTTTTAATATCTTGTTCTGCATGGCTAACATGGATACTTCATTGGGAAAAGTGGACCTATATTTTATTATTTTTTAGTATTCAAGCAAATTCCTTTTTAAAATGTATATTGTATTGTAGTTTAATGGTGTGTACAAAGTGTTTTAACTTAAGTTTTGAATTATGATTTTTCAGTTTAAGGTAAAAGATGGTCAAAGCCATAGTTCATTAATTCTTTTTCAGAATTGGAATCTAATTTATTGCCAAGTAAGTTTTCGCATACAAGGAATTTGATCTGGTTTTGTTGGTGCATAAACAAGAGTCAGTCTAATAGGCCAAACTGTGAATATAATGTAGTGGAATGGGACTGTGAAAAAAGCATGTGACTGGTGTGCAGATGTACACTAACTTTGATTGCAGGGATGACCAATCTGTACTTCGTGGAAGTTGGGGGTGGAGAGGCAGGGTATAAATGGGGATTTCTGGCAGCAGATGGAAAGAAGCTGTTTGTGTCTTGAGGTTTTAGCCCTGATGGACCTCAGCTGTCTGCCAGAGGGGATGGTGGCAAAAAGTTTGTACTGGGTGAGAGGGATCGGCCACAGGATTGATCAGGAGTGACTACTTTCACCATCTTTGTTAGCCAATGAGAATACAGTAGTTAATTCATACATAGTGTAGCTGTGTTAGGGTTTATGGTTGGGTTTTAAGATAAGTGTCTTTATAAATATTTATGATGACATCATGTTATATGACCCATTGCAGGGTATGAGATGCTGTGATGTAATTGGCTGTCATACTTCTCAGCCAGTGACCCTGGGTTTGAATCCTGAAAAAGATTGTCCTCCTTTTCTCTCCCCCCACTTCAAGTATTAATTGACTGCAATAAACTTAGAAAGATAATTAAAAATATATATATATTTTGGAACCATATTTAGCAGCATTCTGCACTGTGTAAGCCGGATCATGTCAGATCTCAGAAGCCAAGTAGAGTAGGTCACGGTTAATTGGTACTTGGATGGGAGACCTCTTTGGAAGTCCAGGGGCTGTGTGTGTTTCTTCAAGTAGAACTGGAGTTGTCAGGAAGGGTATTCTGTGTAAAACTTGTGCCAAATCCCAATGCGGCTCTATCCTGGATCCACTGTGGCATCTCTGTTCAAACGGCAGGGTCTGAAAGGCCAACATAATCATTTTGGAATATTTATGGAATCAATTTTTCTGGTTTTCCAGAATGATAATGCAAATAATTTTACAGGTGAAATGTGTTCACTGAGGCTGAGATAGCTTATATATATATTTTTTTTTTCTCTTCATGAAATCATGCTGACTTTTTTTAACATAAGTTAATTTGTTACATGAATCATGGCACATAGGTATTAACATGTCAATACAATTTTTTCTGAGTGATGCACTTATTAAAAATAATGCATTTCAGCCACTGTTCTCTTCACTGTATTAATGGAACATATTTTACATAATGCAGAGTAGGTGTGTGTGGTGCACTACTGTCACGGTCATCGCTGATATCACTCAATAACATCAGCACCGTGAGAGATGAGCTCAACGAGAAGTCCTGCAAGGCCAGAAATATTTTCTTACTGTGCCAGCAAAAAGTAGGGAATGGCTTGAATATCCCACATTTTGGTGCTTCTGCAGCTCAGATCAGCACTGCAACAATGAAGCTGTAATGATCAAAGCACCAGGGTGTGGAGCATTTGCCTCATAGATGATCCTGTATCCAGTTAACTGGACAGGGAGCCATATTATTACAGATATTTGGAATAAAATTATTTCAAAGGAGATGATCTGTCAATGCTGGCAGTAGCTGATATTATATATAATAGCTAAATAGATCCTTGCCATTTCATTTATTTGTCACATGATATTGATCATTTGTCATTGTGTTCCATTTACTGTGTAGTTTTTGTTTAGTTGTTGTTTTGTTCATTTAGCATGCCAATTTGGTTCCATGCATTTGTACCATTGCATGCCTGCACGAGCGGCGAGACCGCTTGGCTTAAAAACTAACAGTGGGGTTTGTTTTGGTGACAGATGACTATCTACATTGAGCGATCTATGTTGTAAGACTATAAATGTCTCTGATTTGTGAAGCTTTTAATCCAGATTTTAGCTTTGATGGAGCAGATTTGAAAATGAAAACATCCAGGTTAAACTCTCACAAATAAGGTAATTACTAAAGGCAGTAAAATGCAACTGACACACACAATGCAAAATTCATAAACTCATACAAATTTACAAAATAATAAATAGCTGTTCTTTGGAAACAGTGTGTTGTAGTACTAAGCCTGTATAGTGCAAAACAGGAATGCGTAATCTTATCGGTCTGCTCTTTTTAAGTTTTCTTTTTGTATCCATTGAAGTGTGGCAGATACAGTGCATTGAAAGTATTCACAGCACTTCACTTTTTCCACATTTCATGTGACAGTTTTATTCCAAAATTGAGTAAATTCATTTTCCCCCCTCAAAATTCTACTCGCAACACTCCATAATGGCATGAAATTTTTTTTTTCTATTATTTTTGGCCCACAGGGCCAGTAGAATTTAGAAGTTAATGTCTCACAGTGTGGGAGCACTGGCCCGTGAGAGCTCATGATATTCCACTCTGAAATCCTGCAAATAAAACTGCCTATATAATATAAACAATACGGAAAAAAAAAATAGAATTTATCAGAGGGCATTCTCAAGTGTACAAAAAAAAAATGTGACTCCCATAAAATTTAGAGGGCATTTTTTAAGCAACCCTCAGAGTTGGCTAACTCACAGTCAGAAATGTAAAATACAGATGTAGGTCCATATCAAAACTAAAAAGTATGCCTTGTCTGGATTGGAGTTATAGATCTAAAAATTGAAAAAAATATGCTTGGCTCCTTTGCTAATGTTGTTACCGTGGTGTTTCCACAAAGGCAAGCTGGTTAGACTTTTAAACTAGCTTCAAAACAGCCAGGGTCTACCAGCACCAAACATATACTTTACTTACTTGTCAGCATACGACGGCTAGGCCCTGCAGATTTGGCAGAAAACCTCATTCTTCTCTTGGTCATGACCAAGTCACGGCCATTTCTGTGGCCAGGTCGGGACAAAACCTCTCTTCCTCTTGTTTCTTTCATATAGCCTGTCTCTCTCCCTTAACTCATCATCACTAAGCTTCCTCTTCTGGCCAATTCCTTTAGCAAAACTCTTTCCTGGTTGTTGTCCGGGTTTGGGTGGATGTAGTTTAAACATATTTCAATTCGAATTTCAAAGCATTCTGCTTGCGTCTTGTTTGTCTTCGTTTCTTGCAGCTTCCCGCGCCTTTAAAGATGTTAACGCACATTGCCAAAGTTCGGTGACGGAAACGGCCAAGCGCACGCTCCACGCATCGACAACATACATTTCAGTATGCGCGAGATTCTGCAGGAGCATGGAGCGTGGTTAGGGATGGGTATTGATAAGATTTTATCTATCGATTCGCTTCCCTTATTGATAACGCTTGTGAATTTTCTGTGTACTAAATGTAGGCTTTAAAGGTTTTCTATGCCAACAATATTTTATTGAGTCTTAAAGTAAATAAATATGAAATTGGTCACTGGATCCTTAAACTCTGGACCTAAATAAACTCTACATGGTGGCTCCTTGATCTCTGAATATAAATAGAAATAAACAAAATCTGTAGTTTTTGTCAAAAGCATTTTCTTTCAGACATTATTGGCATGAATGTCTTTCCATACATCTGAGCTGAGCTCTTGCAGCTCGCTGTGCTGCACCTCAGCATCAGTTTAATTCATAAAGAATGCAGGACGTCTTGTTTTGGGAAGAAAAAAAATGTTTTAGCCGATTGTAGCTTATTTTCTGAATTACAGCGTTTGGAAAGAGGTGTCATTTTATTTAAAGCGGCAATTCGTTTTGAAGTTATTAATTCAGACCGGGCTGTCCCGGCAGAGATCCGCGCAGCGTTTGGAGCTGTGCCAACGGAACGGAGGACGATTTTCGTTTCTTGACTGCCACAAGACAAGATTCCACTTAGCGACTTTAATCTGCACAAAAGTGACTCAGTCACGATTGACATATTTTAATGGCTTTGAGAGGAGTTAAGAAGCGGACTTGATGTTTCTGGAGAGTTATTATTACTATTATTGCTGTTGTTGTTGCTATTATTATTATTATTATGTAAATTTAAAAATTATTACAATTGCAGGGCTTGACAATAAGGCAATTTATGCACTGGCCCACAGGGCCAGTAGAATCTGAAAGTTACTGGCCCAGATGAAAATATCACTGGCCCATACTTTCACGCCTGTGCCGAACCGGGGGGTAACTGATAAGAATTTTTTAAATCAACACTGACATTAGAATTGGGTTTCCTTAATGTAAAAACACTTGAAAACAAACACAAAATTCTTATACTACATGATAAAAACCTTAAAGTGAGTAAACTTTGAAAAAAATGTCGGTAGGTAACTGATAGGAATTTTTTCAACACTCAGACATTAATACAAAAATAAATTTATTTCTTGATAATTTACAAAATTAATATGTTAAATTTCATAAACCATGTTCCCTTGCTAATGTTGTCACCGTGGGGTTTCCACAAGGGCATACTGATTAGACTTTTAAACTGGCGTATGAAATCATACCACATTGTCTACCAGGACATGGTATATTTATACTTACTTGTTAGCATATTCTGGCATGGCCCTACAACTTCCACAGAAGACAACCTCACTCTCCTCATCACGCTCCAGCTATGGCCGTCTTTTCTTCCAGGAAGTTTGCCAAGTTTTCCTCACCCTTTTCTTCTCATATTCAGCATCAGCAGCCTTCCTCTTCTGTGCTTGTTTTGAGGGTGATAGCTGTTCTTTCCTTTGCTTTCCTGGTTTCTGCCCAGGGGCAGGAGGTTTCAAGAAATTCATAATATTCACTGCGCTCGATCTTGCTTAAGCGAAAATGACGCATCGATGTTGAAGCGAAATTTGCGCCACATCAGAAGATGCGCCTGCAGACGAAGTTTGTCTGCACTTCGGCAATGTTCCAAACATTGCGAAGTGGTGCAACATGTCCTGTCTCTGGTAGCAGCCTGTGAGCAGGACGTATGTCTCTTTTGTCCTTTATTTCACAACTATGACAAGAGTTTTTGGAGGAGCAGCAGCCCCACAGCAGCGGGAGCGGAGTTTCTTTTTCTTTTTTTTTTCTTTTTTTTTTTTTATTGTTTACATGTGCGCGCGTGAACGGGACAGTTGGTCCTCAAGTTGGGTCCTGCAGAGGCAGAAGGACCGCTGAAAGCAGCCATCATCCAGACGCAGCTCCTGCAGCAAATAATGATACTGCCTGAATTGGGAACGTCTCATGACGTTTGTCAGCTTTCCACAACAACTCGCTCCGTGTGATCAAGGTCCGTCATGTTAACTTGACTGACAACCGGAGCCGGCGAGCTGAATGGAAGCTCCTCCTATTTGATGACGCACCGGGGCGAATTTTTGCAGCAAAAGCAGAGCGACACACCGGGTGAAGGAGGCGCGTCCGTTGCCACGCGACCCCCGCGAATTTGTAGCATCTGATCGCGCCCGGTGTGAACGCAGCATTAGACTAATAAATCTGCCCAAAGCGATTTTAATTCTTACTGGCCCATACGGGCCATTGAAATATGAACTTCACTGGCCCGTGGTGGCCCGGAACATGTAAAAAAGGCCGCCGGGCTATCGGACCAGTGCTATTGTCGAGCCCAGAATTGTTAATACATTTGACTTGTTTTATGACAACAAGCACTGAGCCATTAATTATTATACAGAAAACAAATGCACACAAACGTGCTGAAATGCCAACAGCTAATCCTAACTTTAACATTGAAAACGCCATTGACATGCTAACGCGTGAGCATCGGTCCCGTTTTTAAATTATAAAATACATCTATCAACTGTTTCAGAAGACCGTAACAGGTCGGTTTAACATAAAAGGGTATGTATTACTCACAGGCATATGCTCTTTAAGGTTTTAGCTGAGACAAATTAAGATAAAGTCCAATGTCCCAGCGGATTGAACCATTGGCTCACCCTTCAAAGTGCAGTAGCTCTGCAAAAGCAGTTGATTACAGACCCGCTGCAGGGTCTTCAATCAATGTAGAAAATGATCATTTTCCCGACAAAGACCCTCAAAAACAACGGCTACTCAAGGACCGATAAGGGAATCATTAAGCAAAGAGACTATTGATATCGGTGGATCAAATCACTTCTTAACAATATCCAACCCGAGATGTGGTTCGTGGTGCGAAACCAAAACAAACACGGTGGACTCGGTGAAGTTTGATGACACGGAGATGTGAAGAAATTCAACTTTGCCGCCGCAAAATATGGTAAAATAAATAGAATTTTGCGTATTTTTGTAGTGGTCCGAGCGGGCCATCATTTGATAAATTGTACTGGCCCGTAGTGGGCCAAATTGGCGCTGGGCCAGCGGGCAAATGGCTATGTCGAGCCCTGACATTTCTTAAAAATTTAAAAAAAAAAATTGCATGCATGTAAGTATTCACATCCTTTGCTTAATACTCTGTTGATGTGCCTTTGGTAGCAGTTACAGCTTCAAGTCTTACTGAATGATGCCATAAGCTTGGCGCACCTATCTTTGGGCAGTTTTGCCCATTCCTCTTTGCAGCGCCTCTCAAGCTCCATCAGGTTGGTTGGGGAGCGTCGGTGCACAGCCATTGACTATGTTTACATGCAGCCCATAACCCTTTCATAATGGGAATATTAGCAATAACCCGGTTGCGCACAGCCATGTAAACACCCGCAAAAACCCAAATATGCTCATATTCCGGTTTTTAAAAACCCGAATAAGACCCCTGGGTTACTCCTTTTCTAACCCGAATATCGGGTCATATAAATGCGCATCGGGATATCTCCATAGAAAGGAACATTATTTTGGTTTCTGCGCATGTCCTATCCGCAAGGAATCTTGGTCTTTTGAGTATGGCAACTACATGTATGCGGCGCATGCAGCCCACCGGACACCAGAGAAGCAGAGATAAACAGTGCATTGTGTTCTGCATCCTTATCCGGTGGGTTGGTCGCGGCACTGGTCAGCATAATCACCGCGACTGCTCTCACCGCCTCCGATGCGCTTACCGTGTCTGCGGGCTCGGTAAACGCCACAGCGGGCCACTCATACCGCTCCCCTCTCTGCTGTGTGGATCTGTGCCAAATCTGGCAACAGGTCCAGAGACTACGCACGCTGTTTTGATGCGGAGGGAGCCCGCAGGAGAGAAAAGTGAGAAAAATGTTAATGCCTGTTTGAGAAAATTGTGTAGTGATGGGGTTTTACACGAAGCAGGATTTGCACGAACACCAGACCAAATCAAGCACTGGTGGAAGACGTGCGTCGCTGTTTAGATGGGGATATTCCAAATGATACCAGTGACCATGTATACAGGAGTAACTCTGTCTGCTTAAGCATGTAAACGAGTTATTCCTAATGATTCAGAAACCGGAATATTGACCTTAACCCGAATATTAACAGAATGTAAATGCAGTCACTTTAACATCTCTCCAGAGATGTTAATTGGGTTCAGGTCTGGGCTCTGGCTGGGCCACTCAAGGACAAGAGTTGTCCTGAAGCCAGTCCTTTGATGTCTTGGCTGTGTCGTTAGGGTCATTGTCCTGCTGAAAGATCAACTGTCGCCCCCAGTCCGAGGTCAAGAGCGCTCTGGAGCAGGTTTTCATCCATAGCTGTGCATTGCTGCATTCATTTTTTCCCCTCAATCCTGACTAGTCTCCCAGTTCCTATTGTTGAAAAAACATCCCCACAGCATGATGCTGCCACCACCATGCTTCACTGTAGGGATGTTGCCTGGTTTCTTCCAAACATGACACCTGGCATTCACGCCATAGAGTTAAATCTTTGTCTCATCAGACCAGAGAATTTTGTTTCTCATAGTCTGAGAGTCCTTCAGGTGCCTTTTGGCAAACTCCAGGCTGCCATGTGCCTTTTATTAAGGAGTGGCTTCCGTCTGGCCAGTCTACCCTACAGGCCTGATTGGTGGATTGCTACAGAGATGGTTGTCCTTCTGGAAGTTTCTCCTGTCTCTACAGAGGAATGCTGGAGCTCTGACAGAGTGACAACCGGGCTCTTGTCACCTCCCTGACTAAGGCCCTTCTCCCCTGTTTGCTCAGTTTAGACAGGCGGCCAGCTCTAGGAAGAGTCCTGGTGGATTCGAACTTCTTCCATTTACAGGTGATGGCGGTCACTGTGCTCATTGGGACCTTCAAAGTATCAGAAATATTTCTGTACCCGACAGTGGTAAGGAAAAACTCACTCTGATGTTGAAGAAGAAACCTCAAGCAGATCAGACGCAGCGGGGTGATCCACTGCTTAGGCCACAAACGTTTACAGAGCTGAAGGAACCGAAAACAGGAATTAAAAAACATCTGCTGAATCAGAAATCAGAACCATTTATAGACCAATAAAGAGGAAGGTCTGTCTTCCACTTATCAGTCGGGAACCAAGTGCCAAAAAGCATTGAGAGATTGTGCACAGCAAAGATAACCAATGTTCTGTGGAAATGATCTGAAAAAGAATTCAGAAACCAAAAAAAGTTGAGGGGAAAAAAGAAACCTGACGCCACAAAAAAAAACTTTGATTCAAGTGCATGAACTAAATACGTGGTCCTGAGGTTTCATCACATCTGATTTAGGTTATGAAAAGCCACTTCTAACACAGTGATATGAAAGTCTTATGGACATTCCTGAAAATCCAGATTTTTACTTGCGTGGTGAACGTTTCTGGGTTATTTTTCATAGCATATATCAGAATCCATTAATGTGCCATGCCCAAACAGTAAGTGGCGGTAATGCACAGTATTGGTTTGCACACCGCCAATAAACTTGAAAGAAGAAAGTTATTTTTTGTTTTCTTTGTGTGCGTCTTTCATGAGGTTTGTAAAATTGTTTGGAAACATCTCTGAGACGCCACAGTGGATATTAAATCTCATGTTTTCACATCCTGATTGGAGACTGAAAGATGTAATATGGTGCCTCTCGACCACACGGCAGCGAATGAGACACCGTTACCAATTTAACCGTGAGCTCTGTGTTGTGTTGAGACAGAGAAATGGCTGAAACGCTGTTCTGCTGCAGGAGACTAAAGTTCATCAGCAATAAATACACTCAACAAAACTATAAACGCAACACTTTTGGTTTTGCTCCCATTTTGTATGAGATGAACTCAAGATCTAAAACTTTTTCCACATACACAATATCACCATTTCCCTCAGATATTGTTCACAAACCAGTCTAAATCTGTGATAGTGAGCACTTCTCCTTTGCTGAGATAATCCATCCCACCTCACAGGTGTGCCATACCAAGATGCTGATTAGACACCATGATTAGTGCACAGATGTGCCTTAGACTGCCCACAATAAAAGGCCACTCTGAAAGGTGCAGTTTTGTTTTATTGGGGGGGGGATACCAGTCAGTATCTGATGTGACCACCATTTGCCTCATGCAGTGCAACACATCTCCTTCGCATAGAGTTGATCAGGTTGTCAATTGTGGCCTGTGGAATGTTGGTCCACTCCTCTTCAATGGCTGTGCGAAGTTGCTGGATATTGGCAGGAACTGGCACACGCTGTCGTATACGCCGGTCCAGAGCATCCCAAACATGCTCAATGGGTGACATGTCCGGTGAGTATGCCGGCCATGCAAGAACTGGGACATTTTCAGCTTCCAAGAATTGTGTACATATCCTTGCAACATGGGGCCGTGCATTATCCTGCTGCAACATGAGGTGATGTTCTTGGATGTATGGCACAACAATGGGCCTCAGGATCTCGTCACGGTATCTCTGTGCATTCAAAATGCCATCAATAAAATGCACCTGTGTTCTTCGTCCATAACAGACGCCTTCCCATACCATAACCCCACCGCCACCATGGGCCACTCGATCCACAACATTGACATCAGAAAACCGCTCACCCACACGACGCCACACACGCTGTCTGCCATCTGCCCTGGACAGTGTGAACCGGGATTCATCCGTGAAGAGAACACCTCTCCAACATGCCAAACGCCAGCGAATGTGAGCATTTGCCCACTCAAGTCGGTTATGACGACGAACTGGAGTCAGGTCGAGACCCCGATGAGGACGACGAGCATGCAGATGAGCTTCCCTGAGACGGTTTCTGACAGTTTGTGCAGAAATTCTTTGGTTATGCAAACTGATTGTTTCAGTAGCTGTCCGAGTGGCTGGTCTCAGACGATCTTGGAGGTGAACATGCTGGATGTGGAGGTCCTGGGCTGGTGTGGTTTCACGTGGTCTGCGGTTGTGAGGCTGGTTGGATGTACTGCCAAATTCTCTGAAACGCCTTTGGAGATGGCTTATGGTAGAGAAATGAACATTCAGTACACGAGCAACAGCTCTGGTTGACATTCCTGCTGTCAGCATGCCAATTGCACGCTCCCTCAAATCTTGTGACATCTGTGGCATTGTGCTGTGATAAAACTGCACCTTTCAGAGTGGCCTTTTATTGTGGGCAGTCTAAGGCACACCTGTGCACTAATCAGCATCTTGATATGGCACACCTGTGAGGTGGGATGGATTATCTCAGCAAAGGAGAAGTGCTCACTATCACAGATTTAGACTGGTTTGTGAACAATATTTGAGGGAAATGGTGATATTGTGTATGTGGAAAAAGTTTTAGATCTTTGAGTTCATCTCATACAAAATGGGAGCAAAACCAAAAGTGTTGCGTTTATATTTTTGTTGAGTGTATTTAACATATTCATAGACATTTGTGTGTTGTTTTACACAACACTTAAGTTGCGAGTATCCCAGAAATGCTGACGTCAACACTAGTTGGGAAAAATCCATTTTATTGTTTGCCATTTCTTGGAGTGAACAAGAATGTAATTTACACCCAAATCGGTGTTCCTTAGAACTGAGTTAAATTGGTGACTTAATGAACAGTAGCTGCAGCTTTACTTATATTTTATTTTAAGACACTTTTCATACAGCTTATACTGTGATGATACAAGGGAGGGCCTTCAGCACTTGCCAAAAACTTTAAAGTTTTTTTCTTTTTTTTCTTTTTTTTTCTCCCCTTGGCCTACTTTCATCACTGTAACAAGACTTTGATCTTGAAACTCTTTTCAAAGGTAAAAATTTGTGGAATTGGAACTGTCTTGACGGAGGTTTGTGCTCTGCGAGTGAGTTTTAGTTTAAAGTTTTCCACTTTGACAGTTGTCTTCTTGATTCTTCAATTGGTGTGTCTAAAGTTTTTCTCTTGTGCTACAATCTTTTTGAATCATGTGACTAATTGTCACAACGGTGTGAATTCCCCTGTGCCCCAAAGTCCAGATGCTATGTTTGGAGTCTACAAATAATTAGGGCTGTACCCCCCCAAATATTAACTATACCTTAAATTTTCATGACCAACTGGTACATGTAGCCACAGATATGAACAAGGAGTGGGAATGCTGCTGCTGATGAGGCATGCCCCCCTTTGCAACCAATGTGTTCACTTGTTGAAGGTGTTAACTGTTGTCTTCTCAGACTCTCACAAGCATAAAGACAAGTATAGAGACAAGGAGCACAAACACAAGGACCACAAGAAGGAGAAGGAACGGGAGAAAACAAAACATGCCACCGGGTATGATGTGTGCCTCTATTCTCTAGATGAAATTATTGCTTCAGCCCATTTAAAAATGAATAAATCTGATGGTGTCTGTTCAGAGTGGATAAGATTGCTTATATTGTTATAACTGCATTCTAACTTGTTGCCCGTGGGTATCCATGGTTTCTAGATCGGGTAGTGTTTATAAAATAGGTAGCTGAGATTTTAAGGGTGGTGATAAATTGTGCAAAGTTTCTATAATGAGTTGGAATGGCGTGCAAGTCCAAAATGTTTTTAGAACCTTCCACCGCAACAGTTTATAGAACAACTCAGCCCTTTTATTTCCTGTTAATTACGTATTTTTAAATCTTAATTTTCGATCTTAAGATATTTATAAATTGCTGAGGTTCTTGTTATCATATAAACACTTATGATTATTATCAGTGTTATTTTTATTTTATTACTTTTATTTGGTTATTTGACTTTTAAACGGACCACAATAGAAATGTGTTCACTTTCTTGTCATCCATGTATTTGTAACATATGTACTTTGAGCTTAAAATCATGCACACAAACTTTTAATATATAGATGATTTACTGCCCCCTACTGGAATGGCATGAGTCCAGAATGTAATTATCAACATCTATTGTTTAGTGTTATCTAATATTCATAGTTTCTCCAAAAATATTAGTCCTATCAACTTTCCGTTTTTGCAGCATTCATCCAGAATACGTAGGCATACCAAATGGCAAATGTCAGCTCTCCTCGGTTTCTCCATGTTTGAAGCCATGCACATCTTGCATCTTGTCGAAGATGCAAGCCTAGATTTGATGTTTTTGTGAAAGAATTAAACTTATTTTTGTCAGTTGCTGAAGTTTCATCTCTTGAACACTAGATGCTACACCGCTCTAAATACATGAAACATTTTCAGGATAATCACGGAGCGCTTTTCCTCAAACTTAACACGAAACCACCTAAAAATTTTTTTATAAAAATACAATGATGTTTAAAGTTTGTCTGGGTAAATTGTTCTTTGGCTGATTTATTTGGCACACAAATCAACAATAACAAAAACTCATAACAACTCAACAACGCACCCGTGTGACCGAAAGGCTGAGGGCAGAAGCAAAGCTTATACAACCCCTGGCAAAAATTATGGAATCACCGGCCTCGGAGGATGTTCATTCAGTTGTTTAATTTTGTAGAAAAAAGCAGATTACAGACATGACGCAAAACTAAAGTCATTTCAAATGGCAACTTTCTGGCTTTAAGAAACACTAAGAAATCAGGAAAAAAAAAATTGTGACCGTCAGTAACGGTTACTTTTTTAGACCAAGCAGAGGGAAAAAAAATATGGAATCACTCAATTCTGAGGAATAAATTATGGAATCATGAAAAACAAAAGAACGCTCCAACACATCACTAGTATTTTGTTGCACCACCTCTGGCTTTTATAACAGCTTGCAGTCTGAGGCATGGACTTAATGAGTGACAAACAGTACTCTTCATCAATCTGACTCCAACTTTCTCTGATTGCTGTTGCCAGATCAGCTTTGTAGGTTGGAGCCTTGTCATGGACCATTTTCTTCAACTTCCACCAAAGATTTTCAATTGGATTAAGATCCGGACTATTTGCAGGCCATGACATTGACCCTATGTGTCTTTTTGCAAGGAATGTTTTCACAGTTTTTGCTCTATGCCAAGATGCATTATCATCTTGAAAAATGATTTCATCATCCCCAAACATCCTTTCAATTGATGGGATAAGAAAAGTGTCCAAATATCAACGTAAACTTGTGCATTTATTGATGATGTAATGACAGCCATCTCCCCAGTGCCTTTACCTGACATGCAGCCCCATATCATCAATGACTGTGGAAATTTACATGTTCTCTTCAGCTAGTCATCTTTATAAATCTCATTGGAACGGCACCAAACAAAAGTTCCAGCATCATCACCTTGCCCAATGCAGATTCGAGATTCATCACTGAATATGACTTTCATCCACAGTCCATGACTGCTTTTCCTTAGGCCATTGTAACCTTGTTTTTTTCTGTTTAGGTGTTAATGATGGCTTTTGTTTAGCTTTTCTGTATGTAAATCCCATTTCCTTTAGGCGGTTTCTTACAGTTCGGTCACAGACGTTGACTCCAGTTTCCTCCCATTCGTTCCTCATTTGTTTTGTTGTGCATTTTCGATTTTTGAGACATATTGCTTTAAGTTTTCTGTCTTGACGCTTTGATGTCTTCCTTGGTCTACCAGTATGTTTGCCTTTAACAACCTTCCCATGTTTGTATTTGGTCCAGAATTTAGACACAGCTGACTGAACAACCAACATCTTTTGCAACATTGCGTGATGATTTACCCTCTTTTAAGAGTTTGATAATCCTCTCCTTTGTTTCAATTGACACCTCTCGTGTTGGAGCCATGATTCATGTCAGTCCACTTGGTGCAACAGCTCTCCAAGGTGTGATCAGATCTGATTTGATGCAGGTGTTAGTTTTGGGGATGAAAATTTACAGGGTGATTCCATAATTTATTCCTCAGAATTGAGTGATTCCATATTTTTTTCCCTCTGCTTGGTCTAAAAAAGTAACAGTTACTGACTGCCACAATTTTTTTTCTTGATTTCTTATAGTGTTTCTTAAAGCCAGAAAGTTGCCATTTGAAATGACTTTAGTTTTGTGTCATGTCTGTGATCTGCTTTTTTTCTACAAAATTAAACAATGAACGTCCTCCGAGGCCGCTGATTCCATAATTTTTGCCAGGGGTTGTAAATACCCAACGATTATACTATAAAAATAAGAAATGCGCGTGCGCACACACACACACACACATACACATATATATATATATATATATATATATATATATATATATATATATATATATATATATATATATATATATATATATATATACATACACACACACAAATATGACAAACTCAAATTTACAAAGCACAACCAGAGAAACAATGGCGCACAACACACAAGCCTGAAAGCAATAACAAAAATCAATAAACCTAAGTCTTAAAACTATAACGAGCAATTTTATTATTCTTGTAAAGGCTTTTAAAGCTAACTAAAGTACAAAGTAATCTAATATTGTCAGAGCAGTTTATTCCAGATGTTAACACCTTTAACAGAACCACAGACCTTTTGCAGTAGTTTGGATCCTTAATTTCTCAAACAATATTTCTGTCAAATCATAACTAGAGTCCTTTAGTTTAAACAGATGCTGGACATGTCGTGGCAAAAGTTTAATTTTAACTTCATACATACATGTTTTGTGATGCCATCAACCAAGTCCAGAATTTTTAAATATGTAAACAGACAAATAATGGATTTGTTGGATCACAATATGACTTGTTACAGATAATTCTTACAGCTTTCTTTTACAACAAAAATATTGGATTAGTATTAGTTTTATATGTATTTTCCCCAAACATTAAAACTATGGGTCATATATGGAAAGAGCAATGAATGATATAAAATAGTTGAATGTTGGGAGATGCAGTCTTGTGCTTTATGCAAAATTGCAATGGCTTTTGACACTTTAGATTTAACAAAATTGTTTTCCAGCTCAATTCATCATCAATAATGCCAAGAAATTTAGTATCTGTTACAATTTCAGTATCATTTCATGATAAATTTGTTGGAGAAATTCCTGGACTTGTTTCAGAATGATAGTTTATTTTACCAAAGTGGAGTGATAATTTGTTTGCATCAGACATTTGTTTAATTTTCGTAGTTCCTTCTTCATCAAGTCCAAGGTCTGTCCCAAATGATCCCCACTACAAAACGCTGTCATATCAGCAAATAAAATACAACTGATGGACTTGGAAACTAAACATAAGTCATTAATATATAAAACAAACAGCGGCCCCACCAGTATAGACACACTAATGCCTATTGTTGAAATGGCTAGCTATCTAATCATGTGCCAATCCCCTGACACCATACCTCTAGTTTATCCAATCGCAAAGTATGTTGTATAGTATCAAATGCTTTCTGTAAATAAAATAAAATAAAAACCCTACAGTATATTGTTTATTTTCGATTGCATTAGTAATCTGTTCAACAAAATCAGTTACAGCCAGTGAAGTAGTGCAATATTTTATTTTTTTTTAATCTGAAGCCATATTTCTGCTCACTAAGTATATGATATTTAGTTACAAATTCATTTAACCTTTTCAAAATTTTTAAGAATTGTGGTAAGAGAGTATCACTTTAGCTAATTTCATTCTTGAAAGGAAATTTCTCGGTCAATAGTGACAAATTAAAAAAAATTTACATGAAAGCTTTAACAAATACAGGGGGGTAAAAAAGTATTTACTCCCTAAGTCTAAGTCTCCTACTTAGAAAGATGAGAGAGGTCTGTAATTTTCATCATAGGTACACTTCAACTATGAGAGACAAAATGAGGAAAAAAAAATCCAGGAAATCACATTGTAGGATTTTTTTAAAAAAATTATTTGTAAATTATGGTGGAAAATAAGTATTTGATCAATAACAAAAGTTCAACTCAATACTTTGTAACATAACCTTTCAATCACAGAAGTCAAACGTTTCCTATAAGTCTTCTCCAGGTTTGCACACACTGTAGCTGGTATTTTGGCCCATTCCTCCATGCAGATCTCCTATAGAGCAGTGTTGTTTTGGGGCTGTTGCTGGGCAACATGGACTTTCAACTCCCTCCACAAATTTTCTATGGGGTTGAGGTCTGGAGACTGGCTAGGCCACTCCAGGACCTTGAAATGCTTTTTACGGAGCCACTCCTTCATTGCGTGAGTGGTGTGTTTGGGATCATTGTCATGCTGGAAGACCCAGCCACGTTGCATCTTCAATGCTCTCACTGAAGGAAGGAGGTTTTGGCTTAAAATCTCACAATACATTGCCCCGTTCATTCTTCCCTTAACACGGATCAGTCGTCCTGTCCCCTTTGCAGTAAAACAGCCCAAAAGCATGATGTTTCCACCCTCATGCTTCACAGTAGATATTGTGTGTTCTTGGGATGCAACTCGGCAGTCTTCCTCCAAACATGAGTTGAGTTTTTACCAAAAAGTTCTATTTTGGTTTCATCTGACCACATGATATTCTCCCAATCCTTCTGGATCATCCATATGCTCTCTGGCAAACGTCAGACAGGCCTGGACATGTATTGGCTTAAGCAGGGGGACACGCCTGGCACTGCAGGATTTGAGTCTCTTGCTGAGTAGTGTGTAGCCTTTGTTACTTTGGTCCCTGCTGTCTGCAAGTCCTTCATTTGGTCCCTCCGTGTAGTTCTGGGATTTATGCTCATCGTTCTCATGATCATTTTGACCCCACGGGATGTGATGTCTTGTATGTCTTCCATTTTCTTACAGTTGCTCCCACAGTTGATTTATTCACACCAACCTGCTTGCCTGTTGTCAATTCACTCTTCCCAGCCTGGTGCAGGTCTACAAAGTTCTTTGTTCAAAGTTCTAAGTTTGTTCAAAGTTCTACAAGTTTTTTTTTTCTCATTTTTTTTCTCACAGTTGAAGTGTACCTACAGTGAGGAAAATAAGTATTTGAACACCCTGCAATTTTGCAAGTTAGAAATCATGGAGGGGTCCGAAATTTTCATCTTAGGTGCATGGCCACTGTGAGCGACATAATCTAAAAAACAATTCCGGAAGTCACATTGTATGATGATTTTTTTTTTTTTTTTTTTTTTTTTATAATTCATTTGTATGTTACTGCTGCAAATAAGTATTTGAACACCGACCAACCAGCAAGAATTCTGGCTCACACAGACCTGTTAATTTTTCTTTAAGAAGCCCTCTTATTCTGCACTCTTTACCTGTATTAATTGCACCTGTTTGAACTTGTTACCTGTATAAAAGACACCTGTTCACACACTCAGTCACACTCCAACCTGTCTACCATAGCCAAGACCAAAGAACTGTCTAAGGACTCCACGGACAAAACTGTTGGGATGCACTACAGGACAACAGGCAAGCAGCTTGGTAGAAGACAACAATTATGATTATTTATTAGAAAGTGGAAGAAACACAAGTTGACTGTCGATCTCCCTCGTTCTGGGATTCTATGCAAGATCTCACTTTGTGGGGTAAGGATGATTCTGAGAGAGGTCAGAACTACACAGGAGGACCCGGTTAATGACTTGAAGAGAGCTGGGACCACAGTCACAAAGATTACATTAGTAACACATGATGCTGTCATGGTTTAAAAACCTGCAGGGCAGCAAGGTCCCCCTGCTCAAGCCAGCACATGTCCAGGGCTGTTTGAAGTTCACCAGTGACCATCTGGATGATCCAGAGGAGGCATGGGAGAAGGTCATGTGGTCAGATGAGACCAGAATAGAGCTTTTTGGAATCAACTCCACTTACCATGTTTAGAGGATGAGAACAACCACAAGAAAACCATCCCAACTGTGAAGCATGGGGTGGAAATATCATAGTCTGGGGGTGCTCTTCTGCAAAGGGGACAGGACGACTGCACCGTATTGAAGGGAGGATGGATGGGGTGATGTATTGTGAGATTTTGGCAAACAACCTTCTTCCCTCAGTAAGAGCATTGAATTTGGGTCATGGCTGGGTCTTCCAGCATGAGAATGAGCCCAAACACACAGCCAGGGCAACTAAGGAGGGGCTCCGTAAGAAGCATTTCAAGGTCGTGGAGTGGCCTGGCCAGTCTCCAGGCATGAACCCAATAGAAAATCTTTGGAGGGAGCTGAAACGCCAAACCTGAAAGATTTGGCGAAGATCTGTATGGAGGAGTGGACCAAAATCCCTGCTGCAGTGTGTGAAAACTTGGTCAAGAACTACAGGAAACGTTTGACCTCTGTAATTGCAAACAAAGGCTACTGTATCAAATATTAACGTTGATTTTCACAGATGTTCAAATACTTATTTGCAGCAGTGATATACAAATAAATTATTAAAAAATCATACATTGTGATTTCCGGATTTTTTTTTGTTTTGTTTTTTTAGATTGTCTCTCACAGTGGACATGCACCTAAGAGGAAAATTTCAGACCCCTCCATGATTTCTAAGTGGGAGAACTTGCAAAATCACAGGGTGGTCAAATACTTATTTTCCTCACTGTATGTTGAAAATTACAAACCTCTCATCTTTCTAAGTCGGAGAACTTGCACAATCAGGGACTGACTACTTTTTTGCCCCACTGTATAATCAATAATATTTTTAATAAACAAATCAATGATTACACTATGTAACAAATTTTTATTTTTGTTTTGTTCCTGGGTACACAGTGTATTTTCCTAACCTGTTATGCCTTAAATAAATAGAAAATAGCTGTTGTTCCACAGAAACTTTGCTTCTGTGATCAGGACAATATTTTGAAATTTGTCTGTTTTCAAGAATATTCTCGGTTCGCCTTCGCTACTACTGAGTAGTCTTCTAGAATATTCTTTAACTGCTAGAACTGTCCAGAATTTTCTAGAAGTTTCCAGAATTATCTAGAAATTTCAAGAAACTTTTAGAACCTTCTAGAACTTAAAAAAATAAAATAAAATCAAAGTTTGTGCTGAATGTAGTCATTTTTCCATAGACTTTAGACATAAGCAGTTGAAATATGACACTTAAAAGCCAGGAACAAAAATTGTTACATAGTGTTAGTTTAGTCAGTTTATTCCCCCCGTGGCGAGGTTTACAGAACTATGGCTGGGATTAGAGAACTGTTATTTTGTATTTATTTGTTTCTTTAATGAACATTGAAATCTGACTTTTATTAATTTTTACTCTGATCCAAAGAGCACATTTTAGAAGATCTAGTTGAATTGCTAAATTTTTACCTACATTAACAAACTAATCATTAAAAAGATCTGCTATAGCTTTATTTTCCTTAACTGTATCAGTATTTGTGTTAAAAAAAAAAAAAAAGAGGGGGGGGCAGGATATCTTTAACAACTTTTTTCTTCTTCATTTGAAAGCTTCCAAGCATTCTTAATGTTTTTATTTTTTCACAATAAATTGCTGTAACACTGCACTACAATAATACTTTCTGCTTCGGTTAAAAAAAAATCCTTGCATTATTTAATGTGGCGCTTTCTGAAATGTCGGAGCTGTTTGCCTCCGCCTG
The DNA here is from genome assembly GCF_902500255.1 of Thalassophryne amazonica. NCBI lineage: Eukaryota > Metazoa > Chordata > Actinopteri > Batrachoidiformes > Batrachoididae > Thalassophryne > Thalassophryne amazonica. The sequence continues at coordinate 108,841,547 of NC_047105.1, forward strand.
GAATGTCCACTGAAATAAACAACGGCTTTGCAAATATTGTACGTTGCTGTCTTGGCTTTACGGTGTTCAGCAGCAGAACTGCTAAGTGTGGAACACGCTCGGGCGTCTCACATGAACACTCTCCTCTCAGTGAGACACGCCTCAGGTCAGAACCCCCCTGGCACTCTGAGCAGTGGTTCATAGGATGGAAAAGCTGTACATGCTTTTTCATGATTAGTTGGTCGGGTGCAAATCTCTACCATAGGCCAAATTTAAACTGTGGTAAACCGGATACAACGCACACCCCTATATCATATACACATTATTATTATTACTATTATCAGTACTTTTTATTTATTACTTGTATTTTGCCATTTGATTTTTTTTTAATGGACCACAATGGAAATTAGTGTTTTCACTGTCTTGTCGTCATGTATATTTTTTTTTATGTATTTACAATTATATTATGTACTTTGACTTAACTAAATAAAATCATGCACTCACGCTTTTAATATAAAGATGATTTACTGCCCCCCTGCTGGAATGACGCGCGAGTCCATAATGTAGTTAGCAACGCTGGCTAATATCCATAGCTTTTTCCAAAAATATTAGTCCTACCATCATTTTGTTTTGGCGACATTCATTTTTAATCCAAAATACATAAGCATATCAAACGCAAATGTCAGCTCTCCCCAGTTTGTCTCTGATTGAAGTTACATGCAGGCACACTCGGAGTGCTCCTCCCCCCCTCGCATTCTGTCGCAAGCAGATGAGATTTATTATTCATAGGTACTTCTAATTATAGACAGACTGTAGTGGAAGACATCAAATCCAATACTCCTCACTTATGGTACCAGCAACATGATGGCACTTAACTAAACTAAAACAATTGAACTACACAAACCCAAATCAACAACACTAACATTGAGTCACAATAACATTTAAAACCCTAGGTGCCCATGGTGCATTGCAGCACAACATCCATTGTTGACTGGCTAGCTAAAATTGCTAATTTCTTCAAAAATATTTGTCCTATCAACTTTCCATTTTGCAGTGTTCATCCTTGACCCAAAATACATAAGTATACCAAACTAGAAATGCCTGGTTTCTGCTTGATTGAAGCCATACACAAGCACACAGAGGGCACTTGGCTATTGTATTTGTACATTGAATAGTGGCAATCCAACTCTCCTGAAATATTTTGTTTATCCTTTTCAGTGACCACAGAAACACCTCTGACAAAAAACAGAGGGATAGAGAGAAGGAAAAGATGAAGCACAAAGATGGGAGCACAAACAAATACAAGGATAAGCACAAGGAAAAGAGGAAGGATGACAAGGTGAATTGTTTCAAAGAATGTACATGATACTCACTCTGGTTGGGCCACTTCCCCCCCCTCCTTCATTTCTATGTACCTACGGTGCATCCAGAAAGTATGCACAGCGCTTTACTTCTCCACATTTGGTATGTTACAGCCTTATTCCAAAATGGAATAAATAATTTATTTTTCCCTCAAAATTCTATTCAAAACACCCCATATGAAAATAAACACTAAGAAATCACGTGTACAGAAATTTTCACACCCTCAATACTTTGTTGATGCACCTTTGGCAGCAATTACAGCCTCAGGTTTCCTGGAATATGCTGCCACAAGCTTGGTGCACCCATCTTTAGACAGGTTTGTCCATTCCTCTTTGCAACACCCCTTAAGCTCCATCAGGTTGGATGGGGAGCGCTGGTGCACAGACATTTTCAGATCTCTCCAGAGATGTTAATCGGATTCAGGTCTGGACTCAAGGATATAATATATCTTGGCTGTGTGATGAACTGTCACCCCAATCTGAGATCAAGAGTGCTTTGGAGCAGGTTTTCATATAGGATTTCTCTGTACATTACTGCATTCATCTTTCCCTCAATCCTGACTAGTCTCCCAGTTCCTGCTGCTGAAAAACATCCCCACAGCATCATGCTGCCACCACCATGCTTCACTGTAGGAACGGTGCCTGGTTTCCTCCAAACATGACGCCTGGCATTCACATCAGAGTTCAATCTTTGTCTCTTCAGACCAGAGAATTTTATCGTGGTCTGAGAGTCCTTCAGGTGCGTTTAGGCAAACTCCAGGTGGGCTGCCATGTGCCTTTTACTAAGGAGTGACTTCTGTCTGGCCACTCCACCATACAGGCCCAATTGGTGGATTGCTGCAGAGATGGTTGTCCTGGAAGGTTCTCTTCTCTCCACAGAGGAATGCTGGAGCTGTGACAGAGTGACTGTCGGGTTCTTGCCACGTCCCTGACTCAGGCCCTTCTCCCCCAATTGCACAGTTTAGACGGTGGATCTGAAGTTCTTCCATTTAAGGGTGATGAGGCTAGGGCTGAAACAATTACTCGAATAATTCGATTACAAAAAAATGATCGAGGCAAATTCTGTGCCTCGAAGCTTCGTTTAAAAGTTGTAGTACATATGCCAAGCCTGTGTGTGGCGCTGTAATGTCCCCAGAAAAACGACAGAAGACTAGAGCATGCGTTCAGTCCGTGTAAAAGCTAATAATCGATAGCTGCAGCCCTAGATGAGGCCACTTTGCTCATTGAGACCTTCAAAGAAGCAGAAATGTTTCTGTACCCTTCCCCAGATTTGTGCCTCGAGACAATCTTGTCTGAGGTCTGCAGGCAACTCCTTTGACTTCATGATAGTTTGTGCTCTGACATGCACTGTCATCTGTGGAACCTTGTATGTAGACACACGTGTGCCATTCTAATTCATGTCCAATCATCTGAATTTACCACGGGTGGACTCCAATTAAGAAACATCTCAAGGATGATCAGTGGAAACAGGATGCACTTGAGTTCAATTTTGAGCTTCATGGCAAAGGCTGTGAATACTTTGAATACTTGTTTACATGTAATGTCTTAGTGTGTGTGTGTATATCTATGTATGTAAAATATACTGCAAAAATCTCAACTTTTTCACATTGTCATTATGGGGTGTGTCTATATTGAAAATAAGGCTGTAACACAAAATGTGGAAAAGTAAAGCAGTAAATACATTGTATGCAGTGCATACAATGCATTGTTTAGAAAATTCTGGTTTTATGTTTGTTCAGTCATGTTTTGGTGCTCATGTTCTCCTGTCATTGAGGTGTGTGGGTGGATTGTGCAGGTGAGTTATGATTTTTGCAGTTGGAAGTGAAATGGACCCTGCACTTGATGGGATAAATGCCATTAAAATAACCTGTACATGTAGTGAATTGTCATCGTTATAATCTAGTATTTTTCATTCTGGAAATTTTATAGATAAAGTCCCTAGATAAAGTAAAGAAGGAACAAGAGAACGGTTTTGCCAGGTAATTGTAGCAAGTTGTTTTAAATGAGTATTAGATTATCAGTTGATGCACTTTCAAGCTCATCCTTGTTTTCTTTTTTAGCCCTCCACGTCTCAAGTCTGAGCCAGAAGATGAATTTTACTACTCTCCTAAACATGAGAAGTCACTCAAAAGAGAACGTGATGATGATGAGTGAGTCTGAATATTCATAATGGTCATTGTGTGATTCCCAAACCTGGTCTTCGGGACCCCTCTAACTTGAATATTTTCATGTCTCCCTGTTCTGCAACAAGCTGCTTTGGTCTGTTTGCTCTTGTTTAGCTGAGCACACCTGAATGACAAAATGAGGTTGTGGTAGAGAGAAATGGGCAGGTTCAGGGGCTCGAGGACCAGGGATGGGACTGTTGGTGTACCCTTCTCCTGCATAGGGCAAAGGTGCATTTCCACGGTAGTGATAACCGGGGCTAGAAGCCATAACCATTTTAACCACTCGGATCTCAGTAGTGTAGTAGTCCTGCTCCTAGAGTCCTGTTAGGTCTGTGTGCTACAGGTCAAAAATCAAATGGTATCCTTTGAAACAGATGATCACCTGCTGAATGATGTCCCTTAATGTGCTGCTTAGGGTTTTAATCTTGCAAATATGAAAGTCTTCTGTATGCACATTTAGTACACGAGTCTGACTGTGAAACCATTGCCCCTCTCCATCTGCTTAATAAAGAGCGACTGTAGTACTCACAGCACTGTACATTCTAGGTGGTGGGTATTAGAGTGACTTTCCACAAATTCTTCCAACAATGTTCAAAAGTGATCTATTCAACACTGAATTGTTGAATAGATCACTGTGCCAAGGAGGGAATCTCTTTAGGGTCAGTGACCCTGTGGCCTTGTTTAGAGAAGTGTTTCATAAATGTTAAAAAATTCATATATTTGCAGTTTAGTTGAATAATAATTTGAATTTTGTCTCATTTGTTTTTGTCTATAAGCACATGCAATATCAATATCAGTGCTTAGATGACAGTAGCTTCTGGGAAAGGTGCAAGTTGCAATAAACTGTGATGCCAAGCGCTAAGGATACACGCTATCCAGTCACAGCAGATGAAACTTTTTTTACTACCGACAGGAAAGTCTCCATTTAGCACAAACATTTTTCTACAATATTATGCCTGGTAAAATTTGACAACAGATATAGAAGTATTTGTTTTATTTAGAAATCTTTTTCTTGGGTCTACAGCTTTTCAGATAAAGATTTGCAATCATTTGCTTTGAATAAAATGTGAAGAATTAGCAATCACAAGAAACTGACTTATAAATTATTAAATATACAGAATGTACAGAAACTTTTTCAGTGATTTTAGATCAAACTTGGGAATTTAAGCACACTGTGCTGTTGAAATAATTTATTCATACACAAACACACTGCCAGGAATCCGATCATCACCAAACTTTGTTGTTTGAGAGAACATTTGACTGTTACACCCTAATTTTTTCAAGGCTTTCTGCCTTGTTTTTGTGGATCATTTATAAGAAAAGGTGGTGTGTGAACAAACCATTCTGTGTTTTGTAAGCAGCTTATATCCTCCTCAACAGCATTGTTGTCATCCCCTGACAGCTGCGCTTCATCCTCGTCTTCTATGGCGTACGGCTTGAAAATATATGGTTGGATCCCCTCATTTTTTTTCACTGTCGCTTCGTTCATCAGAAACTTTATCTTTTTCAAAAACAATCGGGAGGAGCTCGGAGTCGAGCCACTGCTCCTCCACGTCGAAAGGAGTCAGTTGAGGTGGCTCGGGCATCTTTTCCGGATGCCCCCTGGACGCCTCGTTGGAGAGGTGTTCCGGGCACGTCCCACTGGGAGGAGGCCCCGGGGAAGACCCAGGACACGCTGGAGGGACTACATCTCTCGGCTGGCTTGGGAACACCTTGGGGTTCCCCCGGAGGAGCTGGAGGAGGTGTGTGTGGATCGGGAGGTCTGGGCGGCTTTGCTTGAGCTGCTGCCCCCGCGACCCGACTCCGGATAAAGCGGAAGAAGATGGATGGATGGATGGATGGATCTATGTCACTTAAATCTTCGCTATAATCGCTCACTATGCCTTTGCTGTCCATGTCTGCTGTATTGGTAAACAGCACTTCAAAGTCAAAGTCGGCTTTGTCAATTCTTCACATGTACTAGACATACAAGGAATTGAAATTTTGTTTCTCACCTTCCCTCTGATGACAGGACAAGACATTTCGACAACAAGGACAAGTATTTAGCATTTACAGTGTAGTGTCTGAGGTAATGCTAAAAGTGGAAAGTGCAGTAGTGCAAACTGTTCAGTATTTGTAACAGCAGCAGATTTTTAAGACACTGTGCGTGGTGTGGTGGTGATAAAGTGAATCAGTGCATATATATATATATATATATATATATATATATATATATATATATATATATATATATATATTATACATTAGCTTCTTGAAAGCCTGGGGGGAGAGTTCAATAATCTCACAGCCTGGTGGATGAAGCTCTTTGAGTCTGGTGGTGCGGGACCAGAGGCTCCTGTACCTCTTCCCGGAGGGCAGAGTGCTAAATAGGTAGTGTGCGGGATGGGTTGCATCGCCCACAATTGTGGTTGCTTTGCGGGTGAGGTGGGTGACGTATATGTCTTGGAGAGGGGAGTGAATGCAGCTGCATTCACTATGCGCTGCAGGGCTTTCCTGTTGTAGTTAGTGAGCTTCCGCCCCACACAGTGATGCAGCTGGAAAGGATGCTCTCAGTGGTGCCATGGTAGAAAGTGCTCATGATGGTTGGTGGAGCACTTGCCCGCTTGAGTTTGCGCAGGAACTAGAGATGCCGCTGGGCCTTCTTTGCCAGTGATGCAGTGTTGGTGGTTCAGGACAGGTCCTCTCAGATGTGCACCCCCAGGAATTTGATGCTGCTCACTCTCTCCACACTCATTCCACAGCAGCATCCTCGATGGTCAGCGACAGGTGTTGGGTGTGACCTTTCCGGAAGTCAACAACAATCTCCTTGGTCTTGCTGACATTCAGCAGGAGGTTGTTGTTTCTGCACCACGTGGTCAGAAGGTTGACCTCTTCCCTGTAGTGAGTCTCATCGCCCTTGGTGATGAACCCCACCAGAGTTGTCATCCACAAACTTCACTATGTGGTTTGTGCTGTGGTTTGTGCTGTGGGTTGTTGTGCAGTCATGTGTCAGTAATGTGACACATTTACTCACATGACATCACACCTGTCGCAGTGAAAAAGTAGGTCAAGTCCATCCATCCATCCATTTTCTTCTGCTTTATCCGGAGTCGGGTTGCGGGAGCAGTAGCTCAAGCAAAGCCGCCCAGACCTCCTGATCCACACACACCTCCCCCAGCTCCTCCGGGGGAACCCCAAGGCGTTCCCAAGCCAGCCAAGAGATGTAGTCCCTCCAGCGTGTCCTGGGTCTTCCCCGGGGCCTCTTCCCAATGGGACGTGCCCAGAACACCTCTCCAGCGAGGCGTCATGGGGGCATCCGGAAAAGATGCCCGAGCCACCTCAACTGATTACTTTCGACGTGGAGGAGCAGCGGCTCGACTCCGAGCTCCTCACCCTATCTCTAAGGGAGCGCCCAGCCACCTTGCGGAGGAAACTCATCTCGGCCGCTTGTACTCATGATCTCGTTATTTCGGTCATGAGCCAAATCTCATGACCATAGGTGAGGATCGGAACGTAGATCGATCGGTAAATCGAGAGCTTTGCCCCCCTACTCAGCTCTCCTCTCTTCACCACGACGGTCCGATACAGCGACCGCATCACTGCAGATGCTGCACCGATCCATCTATCGATCTCACGCTCCATCCGTCCCTCACTCGTGAACAAGACCCTGAGATACTTAAACTCCTCCACTTGAGGCAAGGACACTCCACCAACGTGAAGAGGGCAAAGCACCTTTTTACGGTCGAGAACCATGGCCTCGGATTTGGAGGTGCTCATTTTTGTCCCGGACGCTTCACACTCGGCTGCAAACTGCCCCAGTGCACGCCGAAGGTCCTGATTTGACAAAGCCAACAGAACCACATCGTCCGCAAACGGCAGAGACGAGATTCTGTGGTTCCCAAACCAGACCCCCTCTACACCCTGGCTGCGCCTAGAAATTCTATCCATAAAAATAATGAACAGAACCGGTCAAGTCGGAGGCGGTAAATACAACTTCTCAGATGGGTAACGAAGCGTCTAAATCCTTGTTCAGTGTAATTTTATGGTAAACAAAAAACAAAGACAACATGTGGAAAAAGCGTTTTTTTTTTTTTTTTTTAATTCAAGAATATGTAAAAACATCATGGCGTGGCAGAGACCCTTTAAGTTACCGTGTTTGTGAAGTGTTGTGTGTTGCCCAAAAAAGCAAATTAAAAAATTAAAAAGCGAAACACTCGGTGCGAGTCTGAGCAAAACAGAAGAAAGAGTGGACTTCTGCTGAGAGAAAGCAGCTGGCTTCGACTGTGGGTGCCCAGCTGCCAGGTCAATAGTCACTCCCCACGTTGAGCAGACTGTGTGTGTTTTTAAAAACAAACACACTGCTTTGCTTTAAATGCATAGTCGGCCTATTTCAGATCATCAGTGTGGACTCTCTTTCTCTGAAAAGGATTTATTTTACTCTGTCATGTTGGAAAGCTGTAGCTTTTAGTGCTAAATTGATTAGCTGTTACACAGCCTGTACACATGCTCTAGTCTTGTTTTTTTTTTTCCTGGGGACATTACAGCGCCACACACAGGCCTAGCATATGTACTACAGCGTTAAACGGAGCTTCGAGGCACAGAATCTGCCTCGAGCATTTTTTTTATAATTGAATTATTCGAGTTACTCGACTAATCGTTTCAGCTCTAGTTTTGTGTGTGTGTGTAAAAAAGAAGAAAAAAAAAAAAAAACTCTTCAGGCTCAGTCATAAAGAAGTTCTTTGGCCCATTAATGCTCAGTTGCATGTATTGTCCTCTCTTATTTTAACAAACTCATTTGTAGAAGAATGGAATTAGATATGTTTACAGTGTCAGGTTCAAACAATAAATACACAATTCAAGTTATTACAGTATAAATGGTTGAGAATGTACATTACCCCTGAGGTGCTACATCGTATTTACCCTAACACACCTGATACATGTCAAATGTGGTTCTCATAAAGGTAGTTTATATCGTGTTTTGGAAGGAGATTACTATAGTCCTATCGAAAGTCGCAAATGAGCCTCTTCCTCTCTGTCCTAAACTTTGAATATTTGGACTTTTTCCAGAAAACTGTGCACTTAGGAAGTTTCAGAAAATTATGGTCATACTGTGCCTTCTTGAAGCCAAATATACGTAAAATTGCACGGTCATGGAAATCAGTTCGTAGACCAAGTACGCAAAGTTGGATTGAGGGGCTACTGCAAAGTATTGCTATGGAAAAACTGACTTGCATAGTTAAGGGGAAATATAATACTTTTGTGAAGATTTGGGGATCATTTATGGAATTTCTGGAGGGCGATGATTTTACTGTAGCCCTGTAGCCTGCTGTTTCTGTGCATACACATATGCCTGTCTGCCGCTTCTCTTCCTCCCCCCCTTTAAATTTTTTTTTTTTAAGTTTTCTCTCATAAGCATCTGCTAAAACAATTAAACCATGTCACTTATGTTTTTTTTTTCCCCCCCAGTTTGGAATATTGTGTTCTTTAGAGTATTAATGGATGTGCCTTTTTGTTTTATTGTATGTGTTGTTTCTGTATTTTTTTTTTTTTTTTTTGTAGTGAGTGGAAAATGTTAATAAAGATATTTGTCAAAAACAAACGCATCTGAAATTGAAATCAGGAATAATGGCTAAAACTTTATTGGTAATGATTAGGCTAACTATGCTGACTGAATTAATGTCATGATTCTGTGTTCACTAACCTTAACATTCAAGGAGAATTCTGAAACCCTTGTTAAAAATGCATTTATTATTCTCATTACTAAAGTGATGTGCTCATTATTTATGCAATACTACTACAGTCCTGCAAAGCTCTTCATTAGTGATTTAAAAATAAAAAATAAAATTAACCCCCCCCCCCAACAAAAAAAAAACCTCATATCAAACCAGTGCTTCATGGTGTTTTGTTTGGAGGATACAGTCATATTGGGATGAGTTATGCATTATGCTGCAGTGGCACAGAATTAAAGTGTGGCCGCCCCTGCTATGCTGTAACACTTCAGGGGAATCCCAGAGGAGGCGTGCATGGAAGAGGTGCAACACTTTTCTGTACAGAGAGAAAGTTGGTCCGACACAGACTCTTCACACGTGCTTATGTGAAGTGTTCCACATTACAAAAAAAATAACCGGGGTATCCCCCCCCCAATCTTTCCCTAGCTCGGAGTTCAAGCCTAAGAAAATAAAGACTGAAAATGAAAAGAAGACCAAAAAAAGGAAAAAAGATGATGACGATGAGGTAAGTAAATGCTGTGTATAGAATTAGCTTTTTCTTAAGTTTTCAACACTATTGAGCCTTTTGCAAAACTCAGAACACACCTGAAGAACTCTGGGTGTTTGACTGTTAGCTCCTGGTGTAATGCTGCACATTTTGTCATGTTGGAAGTGAATTTTATTTTTCATTTACTTATTTATTGAAGGTCATTAAGCCCAAAAAAACAAAAAGCAAAAAAGTTACTGATGGAAAAAAGAAAGTAAAAAAAGAAGAAGAAAAATGGAAATGGTGAGTGACTCATTATTGCATCTATCCTAATTATCGGGGTGGTGGTGGTTGGTGTATAAAACCTAATGGCTACCAAATCTACTGCATTTGGTTACTTCCAGGTGGGAAGAGGAGAGGTACACAGATGGTGTCAAATGGAAGTTTCTGGAACATAAAGGACCAGTGTTTGCACCACCCTATGAGCCCCTTCCTAGCAATGTCAAGTTCTACTATGATGGTGAGAACTGTATTTATATGGCACTTTTAAGTCAACAGTTGCAAACAAAATGGACTAAAAAGACAAAATAAGAGCAAAACGTATTTTATAATCACCAAAAATACACACACACGTAAAATTTTAACTGTCAAACAGTCAAGACCACAATTGAATTATGCAAGTGGAAAAAGTTGAGTTTTTAGCTCTTATTTAAAAGTGGTTCCATAGTGTAATGGAGGTGATGATGCACAGCAGCAATCCAGGTTCACTAACCTGACTGAATTTGACATTTTAATTTGTTTTCATTTATATAGCACCAAATCACAACAAAGTTGCCTCAAGGCACTTCACAAGTAAAGTCCGACCTTACCAACCCCCAGAGCAAGCACACAGGCGATAGTGGTAAGGCAAAAACTCCCTCCGATGATTTGATGAAGAAACCTCAAGCAGACCAGACTCAAGGGGGTGACCCTCTGCTTGGGCCATGCCACGACACAATTTACAGAAAAATTTACAAAACAAAAATACAGGAAATGTTGCTGGTGGACAGGAGGGTACAGTAAACAGACACCACACCCATCTCTGGATGGAGCTGCACCTTAAACTGAGAGAGAGAAAAGAAAACGAAAACAGAATCAGGCATCAGAAAGATGGCAAATACAGTATAATTTGTCAGCGTTAAGCAACAAGAAAAACAAAGGAAATACTAAGGTGATCACTGGCCACCAGCCCCAAGCTTCACTAAAAGACCCAGAATTTAGATAAAGTTGAGGCCATGGCCTACTCTGTTTCCTGATAAAATGAATTAAGACTAAAAAGCGTAGTAACATACTATACCAGTATGCTAGCCATACAAAATGGAAAATAAATGCATCTTAAATCTGGACTTGAAAGTCTGTACAGAATCTAAATAGACGTCAAAATAGTAGCTTGATGAGCAACTGGTGACCTCTTCTTAACCTTATAAACAGTACAGCTTGCTTTAAGAGATGACAGGCACTTGATTGTACATATTGTTCCATTAAATTCCATAAGATGGGGGTGCACAACCCTTAAGGGTTCTATAACTCGCCAACGGAACTATCAAATCCACTGTCTGCTTCACAGGAAGCTGATGAAAGAGACCACTCATACGCTTACGCAGTAAATCAGAAAACACATTTATCAATTCTTGAGGAGACAAAATCATGAACCAGTATTTCAGCATCAACCACAGACTCTTGTGTCAAATCATTGCAGTGTTACAGAAATGAAAATCGACAATATTCTCTACCTTGCTGATATGCAGGTTAAAATACAATGATGGCTCAAAAACCACACAGTTCTTTCACTACAATAAATTAGTCACACAGGGACAGTGTTTACTCATAGATGCCTCCGTCTTGCTGAGCCAGTAACAAACATCTGAATCTAATGGCATGGTGGCTTAGTGGATAACACTGCCTCACAGCAAGAAGGTTGTGGGATTGCTTCCCGCCCCCTCTGTGTGGAGTTTGCATGTTCTCCTTGTGTCTGCGTGTGTTTCCTCCGAGCACTCCGATTTCCTCCATAATCAAAATCATGCTTATTTAGTTTGGGTCTTCTCCTTTCTCTGCCCCTGAGCATGGCAGGGTCTCTACATGTGGAGTGGCTGCCCACTGCTCTTAGTGGTTGGATTGTCTAACTGCAGTTAGGATGGGTTAAATGCAGAGGGCAAATTTTGTTGTTTATATGTATGTACAATGACAATAAAAGTACTTACATACTTTAAAGTAAGTTGCTTACTTTCTAAGTTAAAAAGCAGAAAATTGGATAGATTTCCCCTCATGCACAGCAGAACCTTTTCAGATAAAATGAAGCTGTACTGTTTTGAGACTGTAGCTCTAGTTTTTTTTTTTTATGTTAAAGGTAAGCACATGAAGCTAAGCCCAGAAGCTCAGGAGGTGGCTACATTCTTTGCCAAAATGCTGGACCATGAATACACCACAAAGGATATTTTCCGAAAAAACTTTTTTAAAGATTGGAGGAAGGTAGGAAGCAGTAACACTATGGGTTTCATCTTACCAAGGTCCAATTTACAATATTGTTGTGGTCATTGATGATGCTTGTTGATGGCGCAGGAAATGACTGCAGAGGAAAAGGCAAAGATCACAGACTTGAAGAAGTGTGACTTCACTGAGATGAGCCAGTACTTCAAAGCACAGTCTGAAGCCAGAAAAGCCATGTCAAAGGAACAAAAACAGGTGGGCTGAAGACCCCCCCCCCCCTCTCTAAAACACACAAATGCTAACTTGTGATTGGGGTGGGAGGGAAACCAGGTAGAGTCAGGCTTCTCTTTCTTACAGGATGAGCAATATTTCTTGAAAATATGGATAAACTGTTGCTCTGCATCTGGAAAGATGCATATCGTAAGGCTGAGTTTTATCTTCAAAGCTATATATATATATATATATATATATATATATATATATATATATATATATATATACATACACACACACACACACACACACAGAGTAAAACTCGCCTAAACAGTCATCGTATAAACTGGATATTCGCACTCACCGGACAAAGCAGTCCCAATGTTTTTGTATGGTTTTCCATGTAACAAATGGCATATATACTGGATTTTGTATAACAGATTTTTTTCACACCAGTATTACTTTGTACACTTGCGTGACCGGTTTCAAAGTATATGGCATTTGTTTTTAAGTGATAACTGTTAATTTTAATGTACAGTGGTCCCTCGTTTATCGTGGGAGTTACGTTCTAAAAATAACCCACGATAAGCGAAATCCGCAAAGTAGTCAGCGCTATTTTTTGCAATTATTATAGATGTTTTAAGGCTGTAAAACCCCTCACTACACACTTTATACACTTTTTTCAAACAGGCATTAACATTTTTCTCACTTTTCTCTCATGTAAACACTTTTTTTTTTTTTTTTTTTTTTTTTCTGTGCGAGAAGATTATAAACAGACACATGCAGAACTCAGTGTGCGTTCTCTCACTGCCTCCGGAGGTACGGATGCGCGACCCGCAAAGAATCCAAGTCCTCTCTCAGTGGCCACAGAGCTCTGCGTCTGCGGTCAACATCCGGATGAAAACAGTGAGCGTAGTCTCTGTATCTGTTGCCAGATTTGGCGCAGCTCCGCACAGCAGACAGGAGTGCCATGACCGGCCCGCCTGATAAGGACGCTGTCGGGTTTAGAATACTGTACCTTTGATAAGAGGAAGAGACAACCAGGCAATAAAACAAGTGAGAGATAGAATTCAATTTAAGCTCGCGAGGAGTGCAGTCAGGCTGTACACCAAAGCTACACTAAAGTCTGGCCTGCGCTCCCGCTCTTTTTATTTAGGACTTCCCTACATACATGGGCGGTACAGCTCCTGAGGGGAAGAGTGATAGCGCGTGAGCTGTTGCCGCAGAACTGCTGATTGCACAATACATTCAGGATGTTCAGAACCTTTTTAATCTTGGGCTCGGTTAAGATGTGTTTAAGACATCTAACGATTAATCACACTTCTTCTGACAAAAGGACTGATGTATCACAATTACACTGTGGTTGGAACATTCAATTCTCTATTCTTTATCTTACTGCTCAGCTTCGGCTGCGTCCTGCATGAGTCATCTTCACATGTCCTAAAAAGAGCTTAGCGTGCACACAGATACCACAACTTGCAGAAACACGTCATGTCACATATCTTAAGTAACCTTCACCCATCACATCAGTACAATACACTTTATCAGAGCAGAGAGAACTACATTCTACCAGAGCAGAGAACACAAAACATGCATGATAAAACAAAACAGTGTATCTACAGAATAACTCCAACATTTCCCCCCTGTTTATCATGCATTCCAATGGTATTACATCTTCACCTAAAAGTAAACAATTGTTACTAAGCAACCACTTCTTATTCAGATTTTTAGCTGCAGGGTCATTAAACAATGGTAAGAATACATTTACACTCGGGAGGTCTTATCGTTGGTGTTGAGGTCATCGTCAGGTTCACCATAATCACCTGGATCAGGGAACAGATCTGGAAGATAGTGGTCGTAGTCGTCTTCTTCATCAGTTTCATCATCGTCATTGCCTGGATGGTTACCCAGAAGGGGGTATGCCTGAGCTGAATCCTGTCTGGCTGGTGAGATAGCAGTGGTTATCATTCTATTGACTAGACCACGTAGACAAGGAATACAACAGCATCCACACAAGGTCAGAATTGCAGCAAAAACTGCTATAGATATAAGCGCAGAGGAGACCAAAGTGCGATACTTCCCAAACACATCCAGCCACGAGTCCCAGAATTCGGCATTAACGCCGCTGTGATCCTTCATCTTCTTGTTCAGTGTCCGCAGGCCCTCAATGGCCTGGGTCAGGCTTCCATCGGCTGCTGTGTTGTTCGGTATGAATGTGCAACACTGTTCTCCAAACATTGCACAGACTCCTCCTTTCTCAGTGAGTAGCATGTCCAGGGCTATGCGGTTCTGGAAGGCCATCAGTGAGGTGGCTGCCAGTTGGGAATGTACCGCTTTAAAACCTTCCTCTGTCCAATTTCCCAATTTCTGCACGTTGTAGTGGATGTAGTTTATTCTGTCTACGTTCTTATTAATTGAGCACCACCAACAGATGGAGGATTCAAATCCAGCTGCTATCTGATCAGCCAGTTTGTACTCATCAGGCACTCCTCTGGGGACTCCTATTGCGTCAATATATGTTGGATCTCCCACTCCTTTCCAATCTCTTTTTACTCTATGCCAATTTTCAGGCACCACAGACTTTAGGTGCGTCAGCAAGTCCTTGGCTAAAATGGGAATGGCTTTTACTAGGAGGAGTAGGGACACTAAAGCACAGTAGCCTGACACATTCCTAGGCAATCTGTCAAAAATTCTATTATCTCCACACCACCACCACACGTCACTTCGGCTGACTGGTACAAATGAACCGTTTATCTGTATTATTCGACTACACCACTTAGTCTCGTTCAGATTTCCCAGTGGTTTCCCTGTTCCGGGCAGTTTGATACAGGAGAAATTTCCCAAAGCTACCTTTTCTGAGAATATTGGTTTGTTTTTTACCGCAGCCGCAACGGGGTAAATGTGGTCCCATACTGAACAATTGTGGTTTCGGTGTATTGTTGTATTTTTCATTACCACCAATAGGCAGTCGTCCGATATCGCTGCTGGAATCACCTGTAAAATTGGTCGGGGCCCCATACATACTACGCAATCCTGTTTTGTGGATTTTACTGCTTGCTCCGCCATCAGGAGCCAATTGTTATTTTGTCCGCTAATTCCCGTAGTTACCAAAAACCAATCATCTGCTTGACAGAGGCCCTTTATGCAAGCGGGCCTGCTTGGCTCTTACAGACCCCGGTCCGGGGAGAAGGTCACCCAGTATTGTTTGATTCGTGGTGTCTCTTGAGGCATTTGTATTTGGTGTCTTTGGGCATAGCACAATCTTCCAGCAAGGATCATACCCCGCTTTGTATGCACACAGTGCAAACGTGTGACATATCCGTTCGATTGGTCTGCTTATCGGGAATTTTAACGAGTTTATTGTGAATGTCACTGTTTTGGTTCGGCCGCTGACTGTTAGGTTTGATATATTTTTCCAACTATACGCTTCGTCTGTCCACCCATAGGAATTTTATGGCCAGGCGGACGGGTAGCCATTCGTCAGAAAGGTATTTCCCCACCAATGACTGGCACGGGGAAAACCCGTAGTCATGTAGAAATCATAAGCAAACCATTGTCCAGGATCACCAATCCAGCTATCTTGTCTGAGGGCCAAAAAGGGTATCTGTACAACATAATAGATCCTGGGCGTGGTGTAACAGGCATAAAACCATTGGTAGGATGTTTCCTGGTCTTCACAAGGATTTAGTCTGCATAGTATCTGCCTCCCATGATAGTAGCAGGTTACTCCCTTTGAGGTAACCACATATCGTTTAACGCGGCGGATTGAATTTCCACTTGTAGTTTCGTCTGTTCTGGTTGTGATGTTCTCTACTTCCCCAAAGTCAATTCCCTTTTTCATTAATGGTGTCCACACGTGCATTCCCCATATAGTGACTGTTATGGCTCCTAACACTAATGCCCAGCAGCACAATGCTGTTTTCATCCATAATGGTGTATGGCGCGACATAGTCAGGATCTCCCTAAAGTCAGTGTCCTAAGTTTCTGGTCAGTGGCTTGTAATTTCTTCTGCTGATTTTCGTGTCTGCCCTGGATCTTAACACCAGAGCCACACACTATTATCAGACTTGCTCACTTTCCGTACTTACACTGGGTTTACAGAGATCACTTTCTTACAATGTGTTTGTCTACCCATGCTCGGATATCTGATCTGGAGTTGGCATGGAGTGCATTTTTCAATTGTTGTTCATACACGCTATCATTTTTCAGTGGTAGAAGACCACTGTGCACTTTAAAAACTTTTTCCATTCGATGTCGATAGTCTTCGAATGGTTCATCATCTTTCTGTTTTGTGCGATTTATTTCTGTGTAATTTGACTTTTGCTGGTATTTCTGCTTAATTCTCAGCAGTAGTGCGGCCAATCGATCTTCCAATTCCTGACTATCATGGGCTAATGGAGTGTGGTCTGCCTCTGCAGGATCCCAATCTCCTTTTACATCAGCCCAATCCTTTGTCACAGTTGCCATTATGACTTGTTGAACTTCATCCCCTCTAAGATTGTAGGATTTAACCAAAGCGGTTATGTCAATAATGTACTGGGCTACATCTTCTCGTGGGGGAGTTACACCTTCCACAGCTGCCTTAACGTCTGCTTGTGTCCAAGTTCGGTACACAAGAATAGTTCTTGGTCCTGACGTATGTGGATTTGCCACATGAATCATTGGATAGACTCCTGATCCACCTGGTTCCTGATCAGCCGGTGGGGCTGATGGTCCAGGTTGATTTTCTTCATCTTTTAGTGTTTTGGATCGTGTTTTCATGACGTGTTGTGTAGGGTCTACATATGATGGGGGTTGTCCCTGCGGTAAATCTGGATAGAGTTTATTCTCCTTTATTTCAGCTTCTGGCTGACTGTGTTTTGTAGTATCCAATTTTACTACCATTTCTACTTTTGGAGCCGCAGGCCCTGTCTCATTATCTTCTTGTCTGTGAAACATCACGTTCCCCTGCTCCTTATCATTTACTGTTTCTTTCTGTCTTTCCTTTGCTTCTCTAAGGCCCTTCTTTCGTTTCTCAACTTCTCTTTCCCATGCTACAATTTCACCTTGACATTCTTTTTCTCACTTGTTCCACACTTTTTCTCAATACTGTTCTTTAGTTAATGACTCTTTCTGCAGGCGTCCATCAAATCCATGATCTTTTATCCACTTATCTAAGTGTTTTGTTGAATTTGGATCAATTTTATTCATGTATATCCACTCTTTTGTTTTTAGATCGTCCCGGGACTTAGGTCTCTCATTTTTACTGTTAGATTTTCCCATTTTGTGTTTTCAGAACGTTTTAGACCAGTGATGGTTTTGCCCCTACAGGGTCCTAATCCACTGGTGGTGTTACAATCACAGGGTAGTAATCAACTATTCTGAGAAGTGCGTTCCCTTTCGCCACCCCGGAGGGCACGGGAAGGCCTTGCCTTTGCTTCTTCTCAAAACTTACTACTTACTTTCCTGTGAGATTTTCATAGAGGGGAGTCGAAGTGACTCCACACTCTCTGTCACTTTTATTACACTCACACAGTTATTTTATTTACACAAATACATAGAAACACTTTTAATAACCGTACGCGTATTCTTAGGTCAGGGGAGCTCGCCCTCCCGTGGAATTTAACTAATGTCCTGCATTAGGGGACTCCACCATCCCTGCGAGGTTTAACTGCCTTTTCACTGTGCACTTATTTCCCTGTTTAACTGTGACTTTCTGTCACTATTTCAACATTTCTATTTTACGCAGCCTACTGCCACCATTCACAACAACAATTTTATCAGAATCAAATTCTATACTCACACTCCGTCTGTCTCTTTCCCTCTCGGTGATCCCGTCAACCTTTCAGATCCCAGCCAACGGATTGAGCCAGTCCCGTCAAAGGGTCTGAGTTACCTTGGCCAAGGATTTCTCTGGTGTCGATCACGCTCGCTGGATCCGTCAGGTCTGTTGGGATCCCGGACGAGCCCCCAGTCTTTGTCGGGTTTAGAATACTGTACCTTTGATAAGAGGAAGAGACAACCAGGCAATAAAACAAGTGAGAGATAGAATTCAATTTAAGCTTGCGAGGAGTGCAGTCAGGCTGTACACCAAAGCTGCACTAAAGTCTGGCCTGCGCTCCCGCTCTTTTTATTTAGGACTTCCCTACATACATGGGCGGTACAGCTCCTGAGGAGAAGAGTGATAGCGCATGAGCTGTTGCCGCAGAACTGCTGATTGCACAATACATTCAGGATGTTCAGAACCTTTTTAATCTTGGGCTCGGTTAAGATGTGTTTAAGACATCTAACGATTAATCACACTACTTCTGACAAAAGGACTGATGTATCACAATCACACTGTGGTTGGAACATTCAATTCTCTATTCTTTATCTTACTGCTCAGCTTCGGCTGCGTCCTGCATGAGTCATCTTCACATGTCCTAAAAAGAGCTTAGCGTGCACACAGATACCACAACTTGCAGAAACACGTCATGTCACATATCTTAAGTAACCTTCACCCATCACATCAGTACAATACACTTTATCAGAGCAGAGAGAACTACATTCTACCAGAGCAGAGAACACAAAACATGCATGATAAAACAAAACAGTGTATCTACAGAATAACTCCAACAGACGCATAACACAATGCGCTGTTAAAAAAAAAGCATGCAAAATTGCACAAAAAAAAAAACTGCGAGGCCGCGAAAGGTGAACCGCGTTATATCGAGGGACCACTGTAGTCATGGACATGGTGAAAGGAGCAACCATGAAGTTACTGATTCCGGAAGGTGGAAAATTTGAATACCTTTACAACTTAACTGTCAGCGAGCTGGTAATGGCGTCAGTGAGCGGCAGAATTTGGAGGAACGATATTTAATCAGTTAAGTCCCACAACGGCACATGGAAGATATTATTATATTGAAGATATTGTTATATTGTTGTAGTTATTTTTCCTTTACATGAGAGACCGCAACTTCAGTTTATGAGCTGGTGAAGCGGGAGAGCCGTCTTGGGCTGCCCTATGAAAAAGTGTGACAATGGCACATTTTTGCATATTTACGCCTTTTTGTAAATTCTGCCAAAGTGTTTTGTGTGAGATATAATTTAGTCTGTTTTGAAAGCGCACTTTAGATGTTGTTAAAAAAAAATGTACAACAGTTATATGCTAATACAGTGCTGCCATAAATGGGTGTGAATTGCTTCTAAAGTAGTTAAAAAAAAAAAAAAGCTTGCTTTGTAATTGTGCCAAGCCAAACAAAATATTCAAAACCTGCAGTGATTTGGATGCCATGAACATTGACAGAAAAGCAGGCAGTAGCTGTGGCGTGGATGTTGTGACTTTAATTTGAGCTACTCTGTGCTTCCTTCTTCAGTAAGTTATTGTTTAAAGGGCAAGTGGTGGTTAGCAAGTGTTCATGATTGTAAGTCTATCCATGCACATGGCAATAATTACTGGTCCCTGATGCGTTTTATTGCTAATCATTAGTGAGGGAAAAACTGAAGCAATTGTGTTGAAATGGTTCAGTGTTTAGCAGCATTTGATAGTTAAATGTGGCAACATCTGCTCGGTTCTATGTGCATTGTAACATTTTTGACTGTTTTCGTTTAAAGACATTAATAGAATACTTGTGTTATAATGTAATGGAGACATAAACTGAGAAATGGTTGTGCAACTAGAGACTTATGAAAATAGTTGTACAAAATGAAGGGGATTTGGGTGCTTCAAAGGTTTTTATTTAAACACAAGATTATTTCCATGGTGTTAAGTTTGAGTCTGTTCTTCTCTCCAGTTTTGGACTAGGCTCTCACACGTCACAGAAGTTGCTGGCATATGAAGATAGATTTTTGTGCAGCTTGTAAAGACTTGGATAAACAGCTGCCTCCATCCTCCCAATCTCTCCTTACAAATTCCCTACAAAAAATGGTTCTGGGTAGCATTTGCATGGCTAAAACCCTTCAACCACGACCTTCTTGGCCCCGACCATTTTAAGCATTTTTCTTTACTTCTCACATGCCTGATGATGAACAAATGAAAATTCCGGTGTGAAAAGTTGGACGATTCTCATTTCTTGCCCGCAACAATAGACCAGAGTCCCGGTTAGTGACTTTAATCAGCAGAAAGGGAGTCATCATGATTGATATCATAAATGGCTTTGATGGTTGACGAATATGCATCACAAAGTGATAACAGAGGTACAAGAGCATTGCAGTGTAAAGGCATGCGCATGACTGAGCCAATCTCCGGCTGCCAGTTGGTATAAACTAACCTAGATAACCCACATAGGAAGCAAACACACACACATGAATAGATGTCAAAACAAGCCAAGCTCTGCATTGCCATTTGTTGTTAAACATTTACCTGAATATATATAGGTTATCCAGGTACAATCAACTTAGAGAAATGAGTTTTCCTGCTACACACCCTCAAACAATGTAATGGCCCAATTTGCAGTTTTTTTTTTTTTCTTTCTTTCTCTCAGGCAGCAGTGTAACGGGCCGTTATTCTGTTATAACGGTGGCGCGAACTATGGTATGTGATCCTCCACCAGTTTTTTGAAGCACTTCAGATGTGGTAACCGCGGAGGCGCTAGAGTTAAGCTAAAAGCTAACACATACAGAGATCCACTACCATTGATTCGGCTTGCTAGCATACGCTCCCTAGAGAACAAACCGGATCACCTGATACTGGAATTAACGGTGAGAAAGGAGATCGGAGACTGTTGCGTGCTGATTTTTATTGAGACGCGGCGTAGCAGACTCCACCATAGACACAGAGGGGCTAACCTCATTCTGGGCAGATAGGAGCAGCGCACTTGGCAGTAAATCTCAGGGCAGATACACGCCACCAGTTGTTCTATTTCATTCCTCCTGAAAGCTAGAGGGCAGTGCTTAGTACCTGGATTATTCCACACGCGCAAGCGCAGAGGTAGACTCTTATACCAACAAAGTCACGTTAGTGGGCGTTACCTGGGTGACGTCAACAAACAGTATATGAGAGCAGGTCACCTGGCATTCATTCCTTTTTCCATCTCTCAGGTGGAGAGCAGAAGGTTGAAATTCTTTCATATCACTTCCAGTTTTAATATCAGTTCCTTCTTGTAGCTCCAGCGAGTTATACAAAAATTCAGTTACAAACGTTATCATGTCGGCTTTCTCAGCCCCTTCTGGTAATGCTTTGGCCAGCATTAGCTGTGTCTTTTCACATTGTTTTCTGGGTCCAACTCATAACCGTTGTTACCTTGTCTTGTAATCTTGTGTTCATTTATGTTTGTTACTTTTAATCAGCTATTTTAATGGGTCAGTCAGGGCTGAGAATTTAGCTGCCCATCTCGGCCATGACATAGGCAGAAGGCTCAGTCCAGTCCTAAAATTTTTTTAAGGAAAAATTAACTATTATTACTAAAAATATTAAGCTTGACAGTTGTTCTGCATGATGACAGCAGCTTCTCATTGATGCGTACAGAGAACAAGATCTGAACCCAGTGACATCTTTAATAGGCTTTGAGAGATGACCTGAATCATACGTTTATAAACTACAGCAGCACTTTTGCTATGCACTATAACTGAAAGTTTGAAACACAATGGATGTTAAAAAAATGGCTGTGACTGGCATTTCTTTTCATCTTTGATTCTTCCAAAGGTAGCCTTTAGTGGTAGCAGAGCTGTGACAAAACAAAACGGTGGCAAAACAAGTCGCTCACTGCTGCATTCACCTCTTATAAACAGAAAGACCTGTAGGCGAGCTCAGGGCCTGTACAGTGTTGAGACAGCCCATTGCTTTTATTTTTCAAAACAAAAAAGGCAGTATCTGAATAGCTACAGAAAGCTTATCTTCACAACAAAATGAGCCAAATTGACATCTTGTGACTCCGGAATGTCAAAATGGAAACGCACAAGATGGTCTAAGGGATAAACTATAGCTTCCTGATGATGTCAGTTTTATGAGGCTGCCAAAAGTATTTGGATAGGAATTGCCATATCAGGGCATCTTGGTTTAGAAGTAAAATGTTCATGAGAATCAGTGTCTCTTCACTGTTTCATTGTGATTTGTAGAAAATAAAGGAGGAGAATGAACGCATCCTGCAGGAGTATGGCTACTGCATGATGGATAACCACAAGGAAAGAATTGCTAACTTTCGCATTGAGCCTCCAGGTCTCTTCAGGGGTCGTGGCGACCATCCCAAGATGGGTATGCTAAAACGCAGACTCAGGCCTGAAGACATCATTATCAACTGCAGCAAGTGAGTGAAGGTTTGCTGTTCATTGTTAATAGACTAAAATGTTAACCACAAAAAGACTAAGTGGTTTTAATATTACTAAAAGGGACTCAAAGACTCCTGTGCCTCCTCCTGGTACCAAGTGGAAGGAGGTTCGGCATGACAACAAGGTGACTTGGCTTGTGTCCTGGACGGAGAACATTCAAGGCTCTATCAAATACATTATGCTCAACCCCAGCTCTAGGATCAAGGTAGGCTGATGGGAGCTGCTATGCTTGAAACTGGATTTACCCTGTGTCCCTCAAAAGCACGCTGATGTGTGCTAGAACCTTGTAATATTTGTTGAGTAGGACGAGGAACGTCTTGAGGAACTTTGAATAATTGTAGTAATAAAACGTATTGAAGAAACAATTATAAATTGGAATACTGAATTCACTGACAGCATTTGCTTATGTTCTTTTTTTTTTTTTTTTTAGAAGATGGCGGAAAACAAATGGGATCAGAATACCTGTATAAACTGCTCCTCATACTTGTAACTGTTCAGTCATTTGTCCTTTCTTGAGTTTAATACACAAAATCCTAATTAAACTATTGATGTTTCCTTCACATGGTATGTTGCTGCCTTAACTATATTTATAGGGCTGCTAAATGGAAAAATCTTGCTGTGTTAGCTTCAGTTTGTAGCTCTTTGTAAAAGGCACCGTGTGGAGAACCCGAGCAGGATAATTCTTTGCAAATCCAGATATCACAGTTTGCACCGAGATTATTGAGCTGCCACAGTGATTGACACAGAGGACCAATGTAGCTTTCTCTGGTGCTGAATAAGACCTGTAGTGTTAAGAGTCAATTTTGGTGACTGGTCACTCTGTCTGACTTTTGAGTTCCATGCTTGCTCAGGTGAGTGCTACTGTATTCTGAAGGGGATGTACAAATAGTGTTGTTGCTGGTTTATTTATTATTTTGGATATGATAAAAAAACATATATATATAAAATTTTGCAAGTTCTCCCACTTAGAAATCATGGAGGGGTCTGAAATTTTCATCTTGGGTGCATGTCCACTGTGAGACATAATCTAAAAAAAAAAAAAAAAAGTCCGGAAATCACAGTTTTTTTGTTTTTTTTTTTAATAATTTATTTGTATGTTACTGCTGCAAATAAGTATTTCAACACCTGTGAAAATCAGTGTTAATATTTGGTACAGTAGCCTTTGTTTGCAATTACAGAGGTCAAATGTTTCCTGTAGTTTTTCATCAGGTTTGCACACACTGCAGCAGGGATTTTGGTCCACTCCTCTATACAGATCTTCTCCAGATCTTTCAGGTTTGGAGTTTTAGCTCCCTTCAAAGATTTTCTATTGAGTTCAGGTCTGGAGACTGGCCAGGCCACTCCAGGACCTTGAAATGCTTCTTACGGAGCCCCTCCTTAGTTGCCCTCGCTGTGTATTTGGGGTCATTGTCATGCTGGAAGACCCAGCCATGACCCATCTTCAATGCTCTTACTTGGGGAAGGAGGTTGTTTGCCAAAATCTCGCAATACATGACCCCATCCATCCTTCCTTCAATACGATGCAGTCGTCCTGTCCCCTTTGCAGAAGAGCACCCCCAGAGTATGATGTTTCCACCCCCATGCTTCACGGTTGGGATTGTTTTTTGGGGGTTCTCATCCTCTAAACATGGTAAGTGGAGTTGATTCCAAAAAGCTCTATTCTGGTCTCATCTGACCACATGACCTTCTCCCATGCCTCCTCTGTATCATCCAGATGGTCACTGGTGAACTTCAAATGGGCCTAGACATGTGCTGGCTTGAGCAGGGGGACCTTGCTGCCCTGCAGGATTTTAAACCATGACAGCATCATGTGTTACTAATGTAATCTTTGTGACTGTGGTCCCAGCTCTCTTCAGGTCATTGACCAGGTCCTCCTGTGTAGTTCTGAGCTTTCTCAGAATCATCCTTACCCCACAAAGTGAGATCTTGCATAGAATCCCAGGCCGAGGGAGATCAACAGTCATCTTGTTTCTTCCACTTTCTAATAAATAATCATAACAATTATTGTCTTCTACCAAGCTGCTTGCCTGTTGTCCTGTAGTCCATCCCAGCCTTGTGCAGGTCTACAGTTTTGTCCCTGGAGTACTTAGACAGCTCTTTGGTCTTGGCTATGGTGGACAGGTTGGAGTGTGATTGATTGAGTGTGTGAACAGGTGTCTTTTATACAGGTAACAAGTTCAAACTGGTGCAATTAATACAGGTAAAGAGTGCAGAATAAGAGGGCTTCTTAAAGAAAAATTAACAGGTCTGTGTGAGCCAGAATTCTTGCTGGTTGGTAGGTGTTGAAATACTTATTTGCAGCAGTAACATACAAATAAATTATTTAAAAAAAATCATAGGTTGTGATTTACGGATATTTTTTTTTTAAGCTTATGTCTCTCACAGTGGACATGCACCTAAGATGAAAATTTCAGACCCCTCCATGATTTCTAAGTGGGAGAACTTGCAAAATCGCAGGGTGTTCAAATGCTTATTTTCCTCACTGTATATATTTGAAATTTTGCATTGATAAACTTTTTCACATTGTCATTATGGGGTATTGTGTAAAGAATTTTGAGTACAAAAAATTAACATCTATTTTGGAATAAGTGCTGTGAATACTTTCTGGATGCACCGTATATCTTGGAATAAAACAAGTTGCCTATATTCACTGGCTGTTTACTTCAGTTTGTTTATGTTCTCCAGTTATTTAAAAAGGCTCCTAAAAATATCATTTTTACTCTGGAATTTGGTCTCAGATGTGCCCAGATTTGCTCCTAGAGCCTCCTATATTGTAAGACTTGGTGGCATCATGGCCCTTCGGGCCATTTCTGCTTTTTCCATCATGACCTGTTGGCACCTCTGCATTTTTAAAAGGTTAGCACAACTACCTGTTGGTTAGAAAGCCTAATGCAAAAGTTAAATCATAAATGCAGTTGTTGGAGAATTGTTTGAAGAAGACTAAATACTTCCCAACTTAAATAAATTCATTGTCTTTCAAACACCATCGTGTTTGTTCTTGAATTCACTAAAGGCCAGTGACCATGCAAAACAGGAATAATTACAGCACAGTATTCTTAGTAATAACAGCAATAACAAGTATTATTGTAATTGATAAATGAAGTACAATGACATTCATTCTTATTTTTGTCCTGAAAAGGCAGCAGACGCTATTAAG